>NW_028278408.1:0-189442 GCF_059751315.1 Micrasema longulum
TTATTCTGTTAGATCCTGGCCACAACGATTGTGCATGTTACTGGCCACTTAAAAAATAACATATTTTTCATATGATAGCTCCAGTATCCTAAGTGGAAAGATTGTTAAAAAAAAGGAGAGTAGAGAAAATTTGGCAAAATAATCTCAGGAGCGAAAGGGCTATATGCTAAACAATTTACATAATTCTTGCTTTAAAATTAACCTGCTTGGTAGCTATATGACTCTTACATTGACTAATATTCGTTCTCGTTCTCAAACTGTGTCATATTTTAACGATTTTCTTTAAAACGGGTTACGGCACATTATAGGCAAATCTAAATATATAACACATCGGCATAGCTTTAAAGAGTGAAAAGAAAACCATAAAACTTCATGTAAAATACACTGTTTAATGACAACGTGATAATTTAAAGTATGGAAAAAATGATATGTTTCGTTTTAAATTGTCAGTTTTAGAGTGAAAATAGCGATAAAATACAAATATTAAAATGTTGTGAAAATCGCTCTGAATTTTTTTATTTTGCTTTCTTACTAATTTATCCCTAATGTTAACTTTTTTTCGCCTTAACACTGATATAATCATTGTTTAAGCGTATTTCATTGCGTACCTACCCACTAATTTGCAGTATTTTATCTTTAATTTTTATTAATAAAGCGTAATGTCAATGGATAGTTTTCTTTAAATGTTGTTTATTAGATATAAATGTTTATTCTTTGTCACGTAAAGGCCCCGTGGGCGTAGATAGATAAAAATAAATACAATAAAAATTTAGTTTTTTGGCTCTCCTAGAAATTATGGTTTTTGAGTTATGACTATTATATAAGATGTCTGATATGTGTAATTTAAAGGCATAATAATATTATTATATGTCCACGTAAGATAATAATTAAGATCATGTATAAGTGTATATACTAGTAGTTATGTTTAATTACATACATGTATATGTTATAATATATACATAATCTACACCAGTGTTTCCCAGCCTTGTTTATGCCATACCCCACCGTAGTTTTTTCAAAAGTCATATGTCCCCATTGGCATCTTTTTTAATTAAACAGCAGGTAAATTTTCAATCATATTTTTATATGTTTGTAAACATATGAACCTCCAATGGAATTATATAAAACCAATTCTAATACATATATTATAACTGAAATGATTACAAAACACAAATTGAAAATGTAATCAAGTAGAATAAAATAAAAATAAAAACAATAATAAAACACATGTGACAATTGAAATTAAGTAAAAAAATACATATCTTGACGCCTAATTCATGATTGAATTCAGTTACGCTTGCTACAAATAAATTTGATGTCCGGATCTAACTTAGTTAATTTCAGTCTCAGGTCCCCTCTATACCTCTATTAGTTATATCCTATCGATTTCATTTTTTAATGAGTAAATCGCTTATGGCGCTAAAACCACATTCCACCAAATAGGATGAGGGAAAGAGTAATAATAATTTTCTCTCATGCAAAGTAATATGCGTAAGTTTCTTCGCAAATCCATACCATTTTTCCTACATCCTGCACAGTTTCTGTGTTTTGAGATAATTATTGAAATTGTAACGAGTTTCGTTCTGTTTTAAGTACAATTTGGCGTATATTTAAATTTTGTACATCTCAGGCATTTTTTTGAATGACCGATGAGTATTCCCCTTTATATGTGGAATACCGACGTGTCTCATCTCTGAAGCGCGGTGCGCCACCTCTGAGGCGTTATGCCCCACCGGTGGGGCGCAGGTCCCACCTCGGGAAACACTGATCTACACGATATAATGATTAATATGCGGAAACATATCTTAATATCAACTTAAATGAATAGATTAAATATTGCAAACAGAAAAACAAAAATAAGTTAGTGAAAAGATTAAGATTTTTTCCGTAAGCCACGTAAGTTCACCTAAACTCACTCAGAATTTGTTCAAACTAAATCCTAAGTCTTCTTAATTTACATTTTCCCTTGACGTGATGAAAAATCAAGAAAAATATAAAATCGTTCATTTACTTTCGACATAACGTAGATACTCGTGTACACGTTTGAAATTTAATACGAAGCTAAATGAAAAATTTGCGCTCTTTCCGAGATTAGCGGTCATAAAATAATTGAATACATTCTTTTAAGCGAGGAGTTCCAGCTCAGCTTCTGTTTTATACAATAATGAGGTTTTTATTTTCCATCCCTCTGCGGGGGAGGAAGTGCGAGGGGAAGTGTGAGGGGAAATCCCCACGTAACACGCAATGAGGGTCGGAAGGATTTCTCCTTCGGCTGAAGTTATTACTGGAAACCAGATGAGAAAAGCAAAAACCTCCCCTACCTCGGAATGTGACTCGGTTTATTGACAAAATATACGTGGGGTATAGTTTGCGCCGTAATGATACACCAAACCAATGTTTTTGTTACAATAATCCAAAAAAGGAACGCTTATTATTTTACTTTCAATAGGTAACATAAATGAGTCGCATTATAGTAAAACAAATGAAAAACACTTTTATTTTTAACCACTCATTTTTTTTTCTTTATCAAAGTACAATGAAATTCAAATAAGAATTACCATTCGTTAATATGTACATCCCCCTTCCCCTCCTTATCCTCTCTTCGAGAATTCTTGTCCTAATCCCGCCAAATTTATAATAACTTACTGTTCTTAAAAAAATATTTAAAAATTCTTTGATTATTGAAAAATATTTACGAGTACATGAAAATAACATTTTTATATGTATTTATTTAATATGTAATATATTTTCTTTACTAACTTTTTACACTTTGGGAAAATCTGTTATTAGTTCCGAGTTTATACACTATATCTGTTTGTTTACTATGTAGGGTCTATAGTCCATAGTCGATGACACACACGTGTTAAATTAGTTCACCTAAAAGAGACTAATGACCGACGATGCAATGTCATCATATTCAATCGAATCCTATACATTTGTAAAATGCAACTCTAAGTATTTCACATGAAATCGGAGGGCATCGTTCTACAGTACATTCACACCGTCCCTACCATGAAGAAATGAACTACAAAGGAACATCGTCTATAAAGAGACCACAGGACGCAGCCAACATCAGTCAACTCGTTCAGCCTGCCCAACAAAGTCAGTCAGTCAGTCAGTTCAGTTCACGTCAGACCAGCTCGACGACATCACACAGTTCCAGCATGTAGTTCAAGTGCAGTTTCTTCAACTCCTTATCGACGTAACACTCGTCCGACATAATTCATTATTTATTCACCATGTAACAAATAAACATCAAACAGCAACCTCGTGTCTTCTCTGTCAATCTCTAACTGGGGTAGGAACTCCAACCAAACCCTCAACAAGATTATTCTACAACTATAAATATGTATGTAAAACTGTTGATTTCCCAAATAAAATAAAATAAAATAAAAATTACTTATACCTTGATAAAGAAGCTCGTGTAGCTTTAAAACCGGTCAGTAGAAAAAAAGTGACTTAAAACAAAGTTGTTAGCGCTTCAAAAATAAATTTTAGAGTATCATTATTAACAACAATTTAAATTATATTTATTATTAATATTTAAAGCATTAACTTTGTGGTTAAACATCTTACTAAATGTTATTAAATATTTGTAGATAACCACTTACCGACTTTTCAATGTCTACCGGTTTCGAGACGTACCTGTCTCTTCATCAGGACACCAATTAAACCAACATGCAAACCAACATGCAAAACCCACTATACACCTTCACCATAGTTGTTGCACAAAAATATAAAACCAACGCGACATGCATTTTAATAAGCACATGCACTGATTAGGACAAACATGGACTGATTAAATTATGAACATATTATTTTGTTTGAGAATTAATGAAAACGTAGAGGGGATGGAGGGAGGGGGTAAGCCTTATAGGTTTTATAGGGTGACCATTACAGTGGAACATTTTTTATTTATTTTTATTCATGAATTTCATAAAAAGTACATGTTTTGTAAAATTCTAAACATATCTACTTTTACACATCTAGTAAATGCTATCACTGTAACTCACCAAAAAAGAGACTAACTCTTGTGCTTGGAGAGTGACTTACACTATTTTAGTTACTTACACTGTATTAAGATACGCTGCGATCGGTGTACCAGTGATGCAGTGCCATATGCACCATTAGTTTCCGAAAGTTCAAGTCTATAGTTTAAATACGTGTAAAAAATATTATGAAAAGTAAGCATGATAAGATTATGAAAGGGTCTTTAAGATAGTTTGGCCGTTTGGAATAAATGGATAAAGAAATAATGGTAAAACTGGTATATATGGCGAGAATGAACGGTATCGTGGAACAAAGAAGATCGAGAAAGACGTAGCATGATCAGATGAACCGAAATCTTAAGTTTGGTCACGTTAAAAGCAGGCAGAACCGAAGGGCGTATATGACGAGATGAACGAATGTGGAAGAAGCTAGGAATGCATGCCAGGATAGACGCGCTCGGCGGTCCATCCTCTTTGCCTACCCCCGTGGGGAAATGACATGACGGTAGAAACAGTAAACAGCGAGTAAGTACTACTCCTCATGGGCTATTCTGGGTTAAAGAAATTATTGAAAAATCCAGCCAATAAAAAAGCCACAAATAAAAAAAACTCAACGATGACATTTTGTGATTAAACTCCGTCGGAATTCATTAATGTAGCAGGAAAAGATATTGTGGGGAAGTTAATATTGCTACCGGAATCCCCCTGATGATGCCTCGTGACCTCGTGACAAGGGTCTGTACTGGCGCACGGCGGTTTACCGGTTTAATCGCAATTCTTTCAAGAAAACGCTTATCATAAAATTATCACGTGAAATGCTTAATAAATGATTAACAAATTACAACAGGGATGAAGAATACCTTAAATAAGGGAATATGGAAGTCTAGGCATTTACAGGGCTTATGACCTGTCGTTGGCTGGTTCAAGTGGCCACTTTACACACTGTGTAACATTCACCATTTTGCCTATGTTTTTACTGACATTTCTTGGTTCATATTGTTTCAATGTATTCATTTCATTTCATTTTTTGTATTGTGTATTATTCTATGTCGCTTTATTCTTTGGTCATTATTTGTGTAGACTTGATTTTGTTTAGTTTTTTTTGTAACAAAGGTTTTATTTAAATTTTGTATTACTACTACTACTACTACAAACATCACGCCATTTCACAGTAGGGGTAGGCAGAGAGAATGGACCGCCACATACGTTTACCCTGGCATACATTCCTAGGTTCTTCCACAGTCATACATCTTGTCATACATGCCCTTCGGTTCTGTCTGCTTTTGACGTGACCAGACTTAAGATTTTGGTTTATCTGATCATGTCATGTCTTCCTTGGTCGTCTTCGTCTCACGTTGCCGTTCACTTTCGCCATTTATACTTGTTTTAACATTCTTTCGTTGTCTATTCGTTCTACATGCCCAAACCATCTTAGAGACCCTTTCTTAATCTTATCAATTATACTTTACTCAAATTTACACTCTCGCCTGATTTCATAATTCGTAATCCTGTCATACATTGATTTCCCACACATTCATCTAAGAGATTGAATTTCAACCGCGTTCACTTGACTTTCATCCTTTCTCTGCCAGTTCCATGTTTCACTTTCATACATAAGTGTTGGGACTACAACTCCATTGTGCACTGCCAGTTTAGCTTCGATTGTTATTAGCAATTACTGTGCTTAGTGCGTTGTTCATTTTGTTGCCCGCATTCACTATCCTTTCAACGTCTTTTTCTACTCTTCCATCTCTTAAAGACATGCTTGCCAGATACACAAATTCTTCTTCTTGTTCAAGACATTCGTTGTCTACATTTATTATGCAGTCAGTAACCTCACTTCCCTTTTCAAATACCATAACTTTTGACTTAATCTCGTTCATCGCCAATTCGCTCTTCAGGCATACATCATATATTCTAGAGACTATTTGTTGCAGATCCTCGTTGCTGCTTGCTAACTGCATCATCAGCGTACAATAAGTAGCTTACTACTGTAAATTTTGAATCCGTTTTATTAATAAATAAAGAAACATAAGCGTTGAGGAGCTCCCAGCGGTGGGAACGACGTGTTGGCCTCTTTTCATACGTCCTCCTCCCCCGCCATTATCTGCATTAAGTTCTAAAAAAAAGTGTTTGTAAGAAATATTACGTCTGTTGACGTTCCTCTATGCACAGCTAACAAAAAAATTCTCAGGATTCGGTAACAGCTGTGGGTGGATGGTGGGGTTTTGGATCTCCCTCAACGACATGTCTCGGTGTAACTGCATTTTAATTATTATTATGAATGAAATTTCCGATGTTGTTGCATGTTGGTATTATATTTTTGTGCAACAACTATCGCGAAAGTGTAGAGAGGGTTTCGCATGTTAGTTTGATTAGTATCCTGACGAAGAGACGGGTACGTCTCGAAACCGGTTGCCATAGAAAAGTCGGTGAGTGGTTAGTGGTTATATACCAATATTGAATAACATTAAGAAACTGTTCGATTTTAAATTCGACTGGAAATTATGTTTCAATCACTTACCGTGTTATCACTGAACCTTTATACAAATCATACGATTTCATTTACGTTACATATAAAATCGGTTATTGTAATGTAGGTATCCAGTAAATAAAATGTTGGAAGAAGATTATTGTAAAAGATTATTCATCATAATTCAAATAAAAACAAACTTTTTTTTTTTCAAAAATGGAATTTATTTAATTGCCGACTGTGCCTCGATAAAGGATAACGTGCTCGCACGCTACGGAACATAATTTGAAATCAATATTTCATGTCCATCCTGCCATGAATCGAACCTGCGATCTCAAGCGTTGTCGGCGAATTCGCCAACCACTGCACTACGAGGCGGAATTTTCTCCGTTCGATAGTATTTTTCCCGCCTGGATAAAGACCGAATTCTGTTTACAACTGCTCAAGAAAAAATATCGGTGATGAGTGAAATCATTACAAAAATTCTTAGACAATCGCGTTAAAAATCGGTTACTTATGCATTTAGCTATTTACCGATTTACCGGTGAAACCGTTTACTTTGGTTTTGCATACCCTGGCTGACGTTTGTGCCCCTGGTAAGAACCACTTTTAGGATCTACAGTCATTTAAGTTATTTCCTTTGTGCTGCGTCGCAAAATGGCTAAATCGGACATATTTTTAACATTCCTTTTTTGTTAAAATTCCATCTGGATTTGTGTACAAGTGTAGCTGGTAGGCACAAACACAAATCTCTCCCGGTCACGAGAAGACTGCTTTATGTAATTTCATTAGGCTGAGAGAACTCTTAATAATATTTATGGCAAATTTTGTAGCTTTTTACCCGTCAAATTTATTTTTATTTGTGTTAAAAAAGATCTTTAAATTTTAATCACGTTAAGTATTTTTTAGCATTTCTTTGAAATAGTTAATTATTTTAAATATTTAAGTTTGTTGCAAAAGAGAGGAAAAACATTTTGTAAAGGGGAATATAGACGTCTAGACATTAACATGGCTTATAACCTATCATTGACTGGTTGAGGTGGCCACTTTACACATTGTGTAACATTCGCTAATCTGCCCACCTTTAAATATCCACATTTCCTCAACTTGTCCATCTGTTGACTTTTGTGAAGTGAAAGAGCTGAAACCTGTTTCACGCGGGTGAGGTTCATCCGGCTGAGCCAACTCACCGGCCAGGCACTAAGCTATTCTAAATATCACCCAATTCCGCTCAATTTACCTTGTCACGAAAATATTTATCATTTTCTGTTATTTTATCAAAGAAAATAGGATTCAGACTTCTATTTCGCCTGATCCAGTAAGTTAAAAATCTGAATGTAATTATTTTCTAGATTTATCTAGAGGAAAATCTCGTTATTATTTTATGGTATTCGAGTTTTACCATGAATAAGACATGACAAAAGTAGATACGACATGACATAACATGTATTTGTCTAATCCTAAGGACTTTGGCTTTTTTGTACTGTAAATTCGCTGGAAAGGTATGAAGATATTTGTGTATTATCTTTACATTATAGTTTTTTGGGTAATCACGAAGGGTTTAGAATAATATCATATCTAACATAAGATAAACAGAAAGCGACCCTAACCTAACGGAAGGGAGTAGATGGCTAGCACTCACCGAGATGAAGACTTCCTCAGCCTGCTGGAGAATGGCGACCCTGGACCAGCCGAAGCGCTGCATGAGGCGGATCCTGGTCGGGTTGTGCACGGTGGCCGAGGGGTGCGTCCGGAACAGGGTGGGGAAGCGGCGGCGGTCCGACAGCGCGGGGGAGCTGGCGCCGTAGCACAGCTGTAACACAATGCAATTGTCGGATCATTCTAGAACATACCAGCAGATCGGCAGATCGGAGTTCAGATGGGACCCCTGCTTTCATAATCACGATAAAACTTCATTTCACAAGTCAGAGCAGAGAAGCGAGTTTTGTAATGGTTGACATATCGGTAGTGCGGTGGCCAAAGGGTAAATCTTTTCGGGGCCGCATTAACGCTATAGGCACTCTTGGTCCCGGCATAGGGACACAGACCTCGAAGGGACTACAAAAAACGAATAAAAATGCTGAAAATTTAGCGGATTTTATTTTTAAAGTGTTTCATAAAACGATTATATTGTCAATGTTGATCTTCGAAAGTGGTTATTGTAATAGTATAGCGAATCCGCGCGTCAGGGGTTCCGAGTCATCAGGTGGGCCTGAGCTCGACCGCTTTTTAGTTAAAAAATACTTAAATGTTTTAAAAATGTTGTGTACAAAATAAGTGATTCTATGTCCCAAACCATTAATTAATTCTAAATAAAAAATTTTAAATGAGTGGATGTGCTCTAATCGTTTCTTCTCGCTCAGTCACAAAAAGTAAGCCCCTGACTTCTAGGGGCCTAAATATCATGGATCTTTTAATGCTGGTCTGCATCCGTCATTTTCTAAAATATAAAGATATACAGGATAAGGGAATAATAACATTTGTCACATAGTTTAACGTGTAAAAAGAAAAGATGAACTCCATATTTTATTATGGCATTCTGACAAAAGCTGTTTTAAAATATATCATTTTGTGGTATGAAAAAGCATGATCATTTTAGCATATTTTATGTTTAGCTCTGTGTTATGGAAAAAGTGACATATAAATCCTTTTGCCATTACCCTACCGATGTATCAGATGGCTTTTGTTATTCTAACTCTCTTCTGAAACCTACTGGCTCTGTTCTACATTTCAGGAACTTTTCAAGCCCCTGAAATCACAGCGATTGCGACAAGTTCCAGATATTTGGTTAAAAATAATTGGCAGTTTGAGATTAACGATTGACATTTCATCCTCCAAACTTAAGCCCTACGCGCTACGCTAAGAACGATTGATCTCGCATCTACATAAAAATAGATCTTGGTCTTCATGACCAATAATTTTGATGAATGACAAGAACCGGAATATCTCACGTCCTTGGGTACCAACTACAATATTATTTTAATTCATTTTTTTTAAATAATTTTTTTATAAATTTTTTTCCATTATAAACAAAGATTAATAATAAAAATAGTTTGACCTCACTTGGGTTACCCGTGCCGAGGACACTTAACAATATACTTTAAAAAATAATAATTACAGGAGGGAATAAACAGAGGAGACTTAATATACAGAGATAATTAACAAAATGTTCAGATAGTTTTAAACACTACGTATTTAAGTTTATATTTAATTTATGTACACTATCATAAAACGAACAAAAACATAACAAAAACTATGCATTTGTGGAGCAGTTGATTCAATATTGCTATTTTACTTCTACTTAGCTCCGCTATTCAATTTTTTATAGCCTTTTTGAATATATTCTTATTTCTAATTGTTTTAATATACAGTTAAAGTAGGTTATAGATTTTAATAGCATTATACTTAAAATCCCTTTGTCCAAAATTAGGGATATGAATTTTCATAATCATACCTAGCACACAATTATTTCGCGACTACCTACAAGTATAGATTTATATAGATATTTTTCTATAAACAGCTTAGAGCGAATGCGCGCCTGTCTTTAGCTTATATACGGTGTTTAAGAGATGGACCGCGAAACTTCAGATTAACATTCTTCATAGTAAACTTTTAAAAAAATCTAGATTTTTTTTTATTTTGTTTTTTTCAAAATTTGAGAACGCATTAAATCCTTAATCTCTCAGACTAGCATCCCTTTCACAAACCCCTACTCCTCCCCTACCTATACGTTTCCCATGTCCGCGTCCGGTGCGTATCGCTTCGTTGGTTAAATACGTGTTTTTATCTTTATATCAAAATAAAGTTAATTACGGGGTCTGTGAAAGGTCCGAGAAATTAAAGATTTATTCCATTTTTAAAGAGTTTTTGAAAACAAAATATGGGGTTTTTAAGTTTCGCGGTCTGGCCCTGAAACGCCGTGTTTATGTCGTTAAACTGTTATATCCCTAATTGTTACACACAGTACTTCACAGTATGTTAAATGTTACAAATTAGCAATAGCAATCTGGACCTTTAACAAAATATTCTAAAAAAAATCGTAAAAGTTAATCACCAACAGTCATAAAATGGAAGAAATACATGTCTTTGACTTTCCGGTGTGTGAGCACAGTGTCACTTTAACAAAAGAAAATTATTGTTTTAGCGAGAGATTGCGGACATTTCCAAGGCAGTAGAAGAAATTGCTTCAAGTAGAAAAGTAAGCTTTATGGCAGTATCGAGCCAGTTTATTGTGTATCCAACACAGGCTGTGATTTATATTACGAACTTACTTAAGCCCTCGGTAAAAAAGCTAACGCCGTACGAACTTCGTAAAGCTTAGCTGTGTTTACGAATTATTGTTGTTTTGCGATTTATAGGAAAGAACACTTCTATATTTATTTTAGAAAAACTGAATAAAACAGAAAATAATGAATATGTTGTGTCCCCTTATAACGCATGTGTATCTTTGAATTTAAAATACGCTATTGTTTTTTTGGATAATTCTACAAAATGCTTGATAGGAAAATGGTAAACGCTAATTACCTGGCAACATGTAGGCCACTAAATTTCTATTAGATTTAATTTATTAACATTGACGGGTGTTTACGTGTATGAAACTTCGTCTTATCGTAAAATCAAGACGTAAATATTTTAGCAAACAAAAAAAAACCAATTTCACAACCCTAGAAAAAAAAAAAAAATTACATCACCGTAAGTATAATTTATTCGAAGAGAGCCCATATTAATTTATTTTTATATTATGGAAAAAAATGTAATATATTTTTTGCAAGAGGGTTAATAGTGTTTCTAATAAATAAATTTTACTTTTGTTTTAATTTATTTAAACACTTAATATACATATACAGTTTACAAACTTATTTATAAGGGCGGCCATATTGCCTTAAGGAAATTTCGTCCTACCTACCCAAACCGTTCAAGAGAAAATCAGTGGTATATGAACATATTGATATTAAAAATTTCATAACAGAACAAAATATTGAAAAACATAAATATTTTTTAAGAAGTAAGAATTGACTAAATATCTACATTAGACTGTGAAGGGAGGAGGGGGTAAAGAGGGAAAGAAAGAGGGAGGAGAAAGGAAAAACGGAAATATTCAGGAAGTAACATTTCATAAAATGTGAATTCAATGTTGCGAAATAATAATGTGCTGTTCCTCGATCAACACAGCACCAACTATGGCTTGCATGCGCCAATGTCCCAATTGTGTCGTACTGTAAGCTCGAGACAAGATCTGGACTTTTTTGGTGTAAGTCTTTATAGATTTAAAAATTTACTAAGAGTAGTTTTTATTTTTTTTGTCCTAGCTTTAATTTTATTAAGTTGTATTTTGTTTTATTAGTGCCTGTATTAATTATAAGAAATTGTATTTACCATCGTTAGAATGGACTGCATAAGTCCGTCAAATAAATAAATACGTGATTTAAATGTAAATAAAGATGATTATTGAATATTTGAAAGATGCAACGGAGTAAATTAAAATGTTTTAATGTAAATAAAGAAAGTACTAGGTATGATCACATGTAATTATTATTTTTACTTTTCAAATTTAATTAAAGAAAAAAATGTTATTTTTTGCTTGGTCTACCTATAATAAATTTCTAAAAGCGATAAATCCGCCATTTGACCATGTATACATCTGTTTTATTATGTTTAATTTATTACATTGCATATGATATTATGATAATAAACTTGTTTATTATTATAATTATTATTACAGAAGTAAGCTGTCAAATTTTAAGACTAAATATAAAAAAAAAACCTTAAATATTTTTATGTAATTGCAATTTGGTTATAAGAAAAGAATGACAATAAAGTTTAAATCAGGTCTGAAGAAACATCTCCTTTCTCTTCCTTAATCTCTCTTCTTTTCCTCTGTCCTCTTTTTTCCTGTAGTATTAATTTAAGGCAATTTATACGTAAATACAGTTATTTATATTTTTATATACCTTTAATTTTTTAAATTTGTTTTCTATTAAATATGTTTCGTAACATAAATTACAAAAATTAAACTTTTATTTTATTGGGTGGTTGGAAAAAAAATATCTGGCAAAGCGCACGCCTATGTACAATTACTTTATGTAAAAAAAGTTAAATAAATAAAAATAAGCAAAATATCCGACAAAGCCTTCCATACAAATTTAAATAGAAAAAAACCGATCAATTTTTTTTTGCACCACTACAGGCCAGGAGACCCAATCGTAGTCGTGAATTACAGCACAGAGCATCCAGGCTTGAGGGAAATCCCATTTTTTTGTGTTCTCACCGGGAATCGAACCCGGAGGAAACTTTTCGAGCGTGAGTCAGGTGTCATAGCCATTACGCCATTTCCGGTTAAAATTAAAGTATTTTGTTAATACGATCATGAGGGCCGAAATACTCATCATCATCATTACCTTTCCGCACCAAATTGTGCATAAGGCACAGCATTGGTACACTAATACTAGTGAATCTTGATCATTTTTGTTACGTGAAGGTAAGATGCTCAGTCTTACGCTTCAGATACCAGTCCAGGGACTGTGAAATATTCTAGAGTAAGAAAACTCTTTTTAATAAATATTTCATATCAATTATGTCAGGAATCGAACGCCAGACCTCTTGCATGGTAGGCAAACGCGCTGACCACTACACCACGAGGCCGATGTATCGGTAATAGCAGTTGTCACGAATGGTTATTAAAAAAACCACCAGAGAGGTGGGATATTGCAAAAATATTATCAGATTGTCTTTCGGGCGTTTAAACTATAACCGATACTCGGTCGGTAAATCCATTAATTGTAGATATTCAGAGAAAAATCAAGCATCTTAAAATCAGGGAGATGATTATTCAAATATGCTGGATAAGAGGACATGCTGGTATCGTAGGAAATGAGAGAGCAGATGAACTAGCAAGAGCCGCAACTTGTAAAAGAACGGTACCTTTTTTCTCGGAATTTCCTCTTAGCTTTGCTAAACGCTGTTTAAAACAAAATACGCAGCAGCGTTGGGAGGATCATTACCGCGCTTCTTCTACAGGTAAAATCACTAAAATGTTTTTTCCAACGCTGGCTGATGCAGGAAACTTCCGTCGTCATCACCAAAGTACTTTCGAAACGACCCAAATTTTTACCGGACACGGAGCTATGAGAAGTTACCTATATATGTTTAAATTGAGGAATGATGACTATTGTCCATGCGATGATATTTCTTCACAGAGTATCCGAATATCTGTTATTTCAGTGCTCATTTTTCAGTTTACAACGCCATAATCTTGAAGCAGAGTGCAGGAAAGATGGAATATCCTTAACAGATATCCACACTGTAGTTAAAAGTAGTTATCAAGCGCCATTGTTCTTGAACTTAGCAACAATGGTGATTGGACTCATAAAGGTAATAAACCGAAAGCAGTGATCGAACATCCCATTTCCAAGATAAACAAAAACGATTTTTTTTCCAAGTACCTTAGCCTTGTACATGACACGTAAGGCTACTAAATACAGGGGTCCATGTATATAAAAAAAAAGTAGTTGTCAACAACTTAAACCCTCTAATCTTAATGAGAAGGAACGATAGCACCCCAACAGAACAACACGACACATGATGGAGAGTCTCGTCCTTCGCGTGATTCGATTATCAAGGATTCGTGAACAGGATGTAAGTTGTGGTAGCACGACCCTCTTCAGGCGAGGCCCCCGGTGATAGAAGACAATAATACCGTTAGTGGGCCATTCTACCCGGCGGCGGCGGCGCGCCGAACAGAATGGGGATAGAGAACCAACACAAACCCTCCGTTTAGTTCCGCCAGACTGAGGGATGACGCGGTGGAAACGTTGCCCTGTCACTCTGCGGCACTAGTGACGCAAATAATCGTCACAGTAATAAAGATAATACGCTAACAATGTTTTGAGTATGTCCAAATGTTTATTGAACAGGCTGGATTTCACTCCTTAGGGAGATTTTAAGTTCTTAATATGGAATTCTAGGCATTTTCAGGACTTATGATCTGTCAGCGGCTGCTTTACGCATTGAGTAACATTGAGCATTTTGCTTGTATTTGAACTTTCACGTTTCCTCAACTCTACTATTTGTTGACTTGGCCCCACAAGAGACCCTATTACAATGGTAAGTTACAGCACAGTACACTCAGGCTTGAGAAAATCACATTTAATTTTTGTGATGCAAAAGAGCTGAAACATTTATTGATGCTGATAAGATTCATCTGGCTCAATTGTTTAACCGATTCAGCAACGCCCACAGAAAAAGCTGACTGGCGAATGTTTCACAGTGTATTGCGGCTATTTAACCCAGCTTGTTGAGTACAAAACAGCATTTATCGATATCATTTCTGGCCGATTACCTTTGTTTCCCATCCTCCCCTTGACTCATTCTTATGGTATTATGGGCACGCACTCACGCTGCATTTTTACCGCTAACAACACCGCGCAAGGCACATCGGAACTGCTCAACGTCGACACGATCGAAACCCGCCAAACTCTCCGTGTTCCTTGTCGGTTTCAGTTCAGTTAGCTTTTTGATCTCTCTCTCTCTCTTTAAGATTTTTGAATACCCGCATAATATAAATTTGAGTCAGGGTTAATTCATTCGTCGTTGTATTAAATTTAATCACTTTTTGTAAAATTTTGTATTCATCATTATTATCTTTAAAAACTCAGAAAAATGTTAGTGAATCTTTCATTCAATTTCATGCAACATAACAACAAAAACTGCGGTGAGTCAAACTATCTATTTCATTCCAACAAAAGAATTCACTACCGTATCTACCTAACATCGAGAAAAAATGGTAAATTTAGATTTGGAACAGAATAAACAAAAATTTGTTAAATATAATAATTATAGTGAACTTTCATCATCCAGGGCACTAATATTGAAAACCATTATAATCGCATAATGGTAGGTTCATTTTCGTGCAATTTCGGTCAATTTTGTACAAAATGGAATGATATTCGTTTTTTACACCGTTGAATATCATCCCTATTTCGAATAAATTTTAATAAACATGTTTTACACTTGTGCCCTTAAAATTATTTAAGTAGGGTAGATCAGAAACCTTTAATGGGTTTGATATTATGAAATAATGACATAATGTTTGATTGCCTCAGAGTAACTTGAACACGCTTGTATCGTTAATGAACACAATGTACCCTCTAATCTCATCTCAGTTAAGAGAGTTTAGATCAGAAGAGAAAGTTTAGACCAAACTCCTCTGGCAGTTAACTTGTACCAGACCTTGAGCCTGTTAACACTGTTATATAATAATATGGAACGTAATAACCCAATGTATGTAGGTACTGTACGGCTCCAAGTACGCGCTTTGTTATCTCAGGGCTTCCAAATCAGGGTCCGTATTCTAATGGGAAGTTAAAATTCATCTTTAGTTTTATCTGCAAAGTAAAATTATGTTTTCTGCTAAAAAATATTTTTTTAAATTATTATTATTCATATAAAGATACATATAATTAAAAAATAAGGTATCCCTTGCTCGATGAGGCCAAAAATCCTGTGTCGAGTTGAAATACAACATAATAGAAAGTGGAAGTATGCATATTTGACGAATACTACATTGAAGAGAGACCCTTAAGCTCACCATTCACCCGCAGCTGTTTTAAGAGTCCCGGAGACTCTCTGTCAGCTGCGTATAGAGGAAAGTTATTATAAACATTCCTAAGGAATACAAACACTACGCAGATTAAGGGAGGGAGAGGAGGATGTATGGACAGAGGCCAACACGTCGTCCCCACTCCTCAGGTTCCCCTCAATGCCTCTAAAATTTACATTAATAAACGTATCTAAATATACAGAAACAATTCCTAAAACTATAGTAACACAACAAACATAACATGCACAACGAACAGTAAAAACACGGATAATTACAATGAGAGAAAGGCCTCGAATAAAGAATGACTTCCCGGGTGGTCAGAGGCAGAGGATTCGAATACCACACCGGGACAAAACAAAAAAAAAGAATACTACAGATAAAAATTATTACATAAACGTAAATTTTAATGAACATCTGGACAAGACGCTTAATAGACTATGTACAAATATATGCAATGTCTCGCGGCAGTCTCCTGCAATGACTATGAATATGTTTGCTTTTTTTCTAAGCATACTCGAGGAGGGGGAGGGGGGAGTCTGGACTGCACGGCCGCACCCCCCTCGCTTCTCCCCTGCAGAAGTATACAACCATTTGTTTTTTTCTATTTTTTAATTTTTAAGATTTTAGTCGTTCTAAAAAAATATTTTAATATGCCAATATGTCTTCTTGCTCATACTGATCATCGTGGTTTCGGATGTGACAGGGTTTAAAAAACACCTGTATATTCAATTTGAAATAAAATGTAAAATTATCCTCGTATTTAAAAATAAAATAAAATAACGTTTTGAATTCAACGAAGTATTCAACTACCGCGAAAATCAATCTTCATGAAATTTTAAATAATAAAGAATGTAACGGTAAACAAATATTATATGTTTACCATCAATTAAATATAAATCAATTTAACGATGTTATTTTGACTCGGGATAACCAATTGAGGATGTTAACTAAAATAATTAAAGTTCGGTTATAAACAAGGTAACCCTCAAGTCCTAAGAACAATGTGTTCGGCTCTAGCAAACGATGCACGGTCGAATGGCTGATCAATACGAAACGTATCGTGCGGAAGTCCCGTCCTTAGTCTACACTCTACACTGTACACTACCGAGGATAATATACCGAGCGGCGCAGCGGTAAGTATCGTTTAGTTTCGTTAAGGCTGCCTGGATTTAGATTACGATATCGGGAAATGTGTAAGCCGCAAAGTGGTGACGTCACACGGAAAATGGAATGTTTCAATCCATTTAGATGATTACTTGATCAGATTTTAGTTGGAGCTATTCCTGGGAAATTATCTATGAAAATTACATTTATATCAACAGAAATATTACCATATAATCGACTGAAAATGCTGTAATATATCTATGGGAAAAACAAAAATAGTTGGATATCCTAGGAAAATTTTGAATTTTTTTTTTATTTCGATTAATTAATTAATTTTATTTGATTTATTCCGAATTTTTACTACTATTACATAAACCACGAGTAGAAATAAATTAATAATTTCGAGAAGAAGGAATATGTTAATCTATGCATTTACAGAGCTTACGACCTGTCATTTATTATTTTATTTATTTATTACATTATACATACATTTGTTAAGAACAGAGACACAGTTTATAGCGACACAATCAAGAATGACCCATGTCTGTGAACTTGCTCCGACTCGCTAGAAAATCCGTGTTGAGTCGGGGCACTTGTAATGCATTCATAACCATACATTCACATACATATATATATTCGCACATACATATTTATATTATATTTTATACATACATATACATATATATTAAGTTTAAGTTTAAGTTTAAACACATCATTGATACTTTATACATTATTACATTTTACATTTATAAATACATATTGATAATGTACCAGTTAGTCCACATTTGATCTTTCATTGGCTGATTTAAGGGGCCACTTTATACGCTATGTAACATTCACCATTCTGCCTATGTTCGAACATCCACATTTTCTCAAATCTTCCATCTTCCGGATGATCTTCACTCAATTGATAAAGGTTTCAGCTTTTTTACTTCACAAAAGTCAACAGATGGAAGAGTTGAGGAAATGTGGATGTTTAAACGTGGGGAGAATGGTGAATGTTACACAGTGTGTAAAGTGGCTACTTTAACCATCCAACGACAGGTCATAAGCCCTGTAAATGCCTAGACTTCCATATTACCTTCTCAAAAATGTTTTCCCTCTCTGTTGCAACAAATTTTTATATCATTGCCAATCAACGCCTTATTACGTCACAGAAACTGAAACACCTCGATTCCAACAATACTTGTAATTGCGTCGTTATATTTAAATAATACAAATAACATTTATGGATTACGTAATGCTAAAATAAAACGAAACATTTTGATACGAAAGAAAATAGAAAATGAAGTAGAATAATGTATTCTGTACTTCCTTAGCACGGTACTAGATAATATAATTTACGACATATAAACTAGTAAAATATTTCTCTAACGGAAGAAGTTTGATAAGACACAGTAATCAAAACACGAATTTTACGGTTCAATTGAAAGTTTAGTGTCATTTGCTTCCCCTTACGCGATATAAACTATTGTACGAAGGACTTTATGGGTCCTGCCAGGGAGACGGATCCAGTACCCGCCCATACACCCATACGAGGATACGGGAAAAATATTTCACGAGGAATAAAGATACAAATTGGAAGATCCTTATCCTCTCTCTCGGAGTTATTATCTTCTGGAGTCGGATTCTGGATATGAGATTTGAAATAAAGATTAATTTAATCCAGCGGTTCCTAATTTTTCCCTTCATACTACTTCGAAAAAAACCTCAAACTTACGTACTCCTCATTGCGAAAATGATAAATAAAAATGAAACGATTTCTTTTCTCATTTATTACCATCAAAGTACAGTTCTACTGATGTTAAAAATCAGTTTAATGTGACAAATGCGAGCGTTTTTCTTTGCACAACTCTGGTTGCTCTTTGGTCGGCTTCAGTCTCAAGTCGTCTTCAAGTTGAAGTCTGTGACGATGTTTCGTTTTTAAGCTTGGCATGGCCGAAAATCCGCTCTCGCAAAGCTACGTTGTTCAAAATGGCAGTAAACTGTTGCATTTTAATAAGCAACCCTAAAATGCACCGATGAGGTTATGAAAATATTTTATGTTGCAAAAGAAATAGCCGAAAAAAGAGGGAGGGGCGTGAGTTTAATAGGTATGGGCTATAGGGTGACCATCACAATGGTACATAGTATTATGGGCTATATTAAAAGTTGTTGTTTTTATATTTTTGTACAACAACCATGTTGGTTAAATGGTGTTCGGACAAAAATGGGTACGTCTCGAAACCGGTAGACACAGGAAAGTCGATAAGTGGTACAATACTAATATTTAATAACATTAAGTAATTTGTTTGACTACAAAGTAAATGCTTTAAATATTAATAATATTTTATCGGCTTGTTTACATAATTGGTTTTTTTAAGTTAAGTTAAGTTATCTTAGTCGAGAGAATGCCGCACTACCCCTTGATGCAACATCGCGTACCCCCGGGGATACGCGTACCACTAATTGGAAAACACTGATTTAAAATACATATTTGACTCTCGTAAACAAAAATAATGTTCGGACATACGATGTAATATGATTTCATTTAAACACTACGGATTTATGGAGCTTGATTGCAATGCTTACATTTCGCCAGTTGTGAGTTGATTAAAAAGATAGTGGGTGAGTTTTCATCATTTCAATTTGTTGAGAAAAAAGATTTTTTCTTTTTCAAAAATTTGTTTATTTACAAAAAAAAAAAAACGTTTAGTCCTGCTGGATTGCGTTTCTTTATTTTTTGTTTGTGTTTAATTCATAATTTATATAATAAGTACAAAAAATATCTATAACTCAAAAACTTGAAATGAAAATCGTTAAATAATATATAAATATTTTCGTTAATGTTTTTGTTTTAACAAAATAAATTAAAATAAAATAAAATTAAATAATTTCGAGAAAAAACAAAGAATTTTTTAAAAATAAAAACGCTAAAATAAAAGGCAATTTTCCAAAAATCTTAACACATATTTTAGACCACGAAAATGGTCACATGTTCAATTCGTCAGCTTCAAAATGAGAGTCGTTATGGAAGTTTTTACGTGACCGAGTCCACAAGATAAACCCGAATCAAGAAATATTAGTCTTTTCCGGAAGAATATAAATTGGGGGTTAAATGGCGTAATAAATTAGTGTCAATCAGAGAAGATTGTTATCCCCTCGCTCGGAGGATCAGAAAGTTACGGAAAAAACATCTTTTTTATTTGGTCGGAATGATATCAATCTTATCAGAGCTGGCCATCTTGTGATTGGGTCGACGGTCGCCATGCTTAGGTACTACTGACTTCTGACTTCTTACTACGGGCAACTGTTTCACGGCCGATAGACTGAGTAGTGGGAGGTGGGAGGCGGGAGGCGGGAGGCGGGAGGTGGTACACACCGCTCATTAACTGGAGCTCCTTTGAAAGAAGAAAAACATAAAACCAAATGGATTTATTTCTAATTTAAAAATAAACTTTACGTTTTTGTTCGATTTCCATTATTTTTAAACATTAATAATGTTAAGAATTATTTCTTTATCATTTTAATTGCTCGTTAACTTTTAAGCGAATGACGTTTTTTTTCTCTTTTAATTACTATTTCGTAATGGTTGTGCACGTGTCCTTCAAAAACTTCTTAGTAAAATTGACGAAGCTGGTAGAAAAATTATCTTCGTTTTTTTAAGTTAGTCTTCTTTATTTATTCTCAAATGTAATTTTAAAAAAAGTATATTGTTAAGTGTCCTCGGCACGGGAAACCCCAGTGAGGTCACATTATTTTTATTATCAATTATAGTTTGTAAGCAAAAAATGTGAATAAATAAATAAATAAAAAAAATAAATGGGCTTGAACACCAATGAAGCCAAAACAAAGATAATGGTGTTTAGCCGAAACCCGCACAATAATGCTGTATTGCGAATAAATGGTCAAACAATCGAGAAAGTGACTAGCTTTAAATACCTCGGCAGTCAAATCACTTCTGATCTGGATCCGGATAGAGGAATCAGATGCAGAATAGAGATGTAAATGTAAATAGCACGAACAGCATTCAATGGCATGAAATCATTCTTCTGCAGTGATAGTCTTCATTAAAAAATTAAGACAGAGGATGGTCAAGTGCTATGTGTGGTCAATACTGCTCTACGGGGTTGAAACATGGACTCTCAAGGTGAACTCTATGAACAGATGAGAGGTTTTTGAAATGTGGCTTCATCGGAGAATGCTGAAAATTCCGTGGACAGATTGCGTGACCAACGTGGAGGTGCTGAGACGAGCCAGTAAAAAAGAACTACTGTCCTCAATAAAACAGAGAAAACTCGCATATCTGGGCCATATCATGCGTGGAAGCAAATATGCGCTTCTACATCTGACCATGATGGGGAAGATCGAGGGAAAGCGTGGAGTTGGAGGGCGACAGATGTCCCGGCTGAGAAACATCCGCGGCTGGACGGGAGTGCGCGGGGTTGAGGCGCTGCTCCAGTTGGCGCAGGACCGGAATGCCTACTCTAGAGTGATCGCCAACGTCGGGGAGACCTGATATGGCACAGAAAGAAGAAGAAGAATGGTTATGTTACAACATTTGATAAGGTGTCCAAAATAAAACACTTTTATTGAATTTAATTCTACTTCAATTGTTTTAATGTATGTAACGTGTTTCGTCTTGTTAGGAAATTATAACACTAGGATATTTGATCACTGATTTAGGTTTATTACCTTTATGAGTCCAATCACCATTGTTGCAAAGTTCAAGAACAATGGCGCGTGATAACTACTTTTAACTACAGTGTGGATATCTGTTAAGGATATTCCATCTTTCCTGCATTCTGCTTCAAAATTATGGCGTTGTAAACTGAAAAATGGGCTCTGAAATAACAGATGTTCGATACTCTGTGAAGAAATATCATCGCATGGACAATAGTCATCATTCCTTAATTTAGACCTATACTTCTCATAGTCCGGTAAAAATTTGGGTCGTGTCGAAAGTACTTTGGTGATGACGACGGAAGTTTGACAGGCACCAACAGACCTTCCGTTACATTTTGAGAGCGTTCGGCATTTTGTGTCCTATTTTTATTTAATTCAACAAAATTAAATTAATATTTCTAGAAAATGCGGATGATGACAAAACATTTTAAATATCTATTCATATAGTATTTAGTATTTTAGTCGGCCTCGTTGTGTAATGGTCGGTGCGTTTGCCTACTATGCAAGAGGTATCGGGTTCGATTCCCGACACGGTAGATATGAAATATTAATTTAATAGGGTGCTTTACACTAGCATATTTCATAGTCCCTGGACTGGTATCTGAAGCAAAAGACTGATCATCTTGCCTTCATGTAACAAAATTGATCAAGATAAGGTGAAATTGGTGTACCAATTCAGTGCCTTATGCACAATAAGGTGCGGAAAGGGAATGATGATAGTATTGATATATTTTTTTTATACAGATAGCAAATTTAAATACGATATTACCTTATCTACTTAATACAATTTTTAAATTAATTAATAATATATATTTACATTAACGTTTCCCATTACGTAAAAGAAAAAATAATTCTTGTGTACATAATGGGGAGTGACATCTTACAATAGATTGTTTATTTTATTTTTAATTATTAATGTTTTTAGTATAACATATATATTTGGTTCATAACACCAAAAGAACTTACATAAAATCTAATTACATTACAATTTTATCATCATCGTTGCACCGACAATACCTGTTTGGTAACATTCTAAAAAACATTTAAATAATTTAAACAAAGTACCTTTTGAAGATTGATTTTTATAAAAACATATTTTTTAGTAGTTCTTTATAAGTACGTAATTTTTATTTTGAATAATGCTTAAGCATATTTCGTTGAAACAAAATTGTGTATTCTTAATAAGACATTAAAAATACATTTAAAAACGAAAACGCAACGACGCGCAACGACGCGCAACAATATCAACGTTTCTCCAGAACACATTTTAAAATTAATTTAAAGTATTTCTAGCTTTACCTTTTCTTTTATGTCTTCAAGAAACTCATTGTACAATTCTAATCCCTTGCACAATAAGTTTTGAGACTCTGTTTGATATGCAGTAGCTACCTATTTTTTGTAATTTTGTAAAACAGAAATAGTCTGTATATATAAAAGGCAATGTTTAAATAGTTGTCCTCGACGGATTGAATAACTACCCGACCGATTTACGTGCGGTTTTCAGACAAATGTACATCTTTGCCGCGAGAAGGTTTTAAGCACATAAAATCTTCATTTTATTTAGTACAAAAAAGTAAGGAGCGTAAATGTTTTTTTTATCCATCACCAGGGTTGCATTCGCCAAAAATGTGTTTACAAAAAAAAATGGATGTTATTTTTTTGTGTATACAAAAAGTTTGTTTTTTAATGTTCTCAAACAACATTGGTGTTTTTATGGATCCCAATCAGATTGTTTCATTGAATTCCTTATAATTTCTACCCATTTATTTCTTTTTACTGGATTTTTGGTTATACTAAAATAATATCAACTAAAGTTCTATACATTTATGAAAATCGCAATCTTGACTAAAGTGCCTGAGCAGTTTGACATTTGCTAAAAGAATTCTTATTTGAAAATAATTTATCATTTTATGTTTTGGAATTCAAACATATACATAGGTACCTACTAAAATTCAATTTTTGAATATATGTTATTTTTAGATTTGGAATTCAATCATAAGCAAGTACCTATGCATCTATTTACCAATGAAAAGTTATAACATCTTCTTTACGTTTATCCGAATAGTTTTTACTAAAGATTTTTTGATAAAGTTTTGTAAGTAAACTTAATTAAGTTTATCCTTAAGAGGAAATGCGGTCCGACTTTTCTTCATACAAACGTATTCACGTATTTTCTCTCTGAATTATGGCGTTTCAGATTTTTTTTCTCAATAACATCAACAACAAACTGTCACGCCGTTTCCCCGTAAGAATAGGGGGAGAGGATAGAACGCCACATCACTATATATTTGCATTCAGATCTCGTTTCCTCTACATTTATAAATCTTCTCATGCACGCGCGCCAATTATTCCGACTTTTGCTATTTCCATCTTCAAGTATTTGTAGGATTTGGTCATGCTATGTCTTTCTCGGTCTTTCTCTATTTCTGCATCCATGAACATTCGCATTTTAATATTTTTAGCCGTTTGCTCGTTTTCCATTCGCTCTACAAGTTTAAACCAACGCAGAACTCCTTTCTTGATTTTGTTGTTAATGCTTATCTCAGCATTATATAATGTACGGATCTCAACATTTGTGCATCTATTGTATATATTTTTACGACACATTCACATTCGAAATCGTATTTCGACAGCATTTGATTTTGATCATTTAATCTATATACGAGTATGAACTCAAATCTAACAATAGCAAAGTATTGCCGGGTTCAGCTTGTTAATTACATAACACAAAGTATGTTTTAGCATAAATATTATTATACATAAAAAGACAGTCGTGCTGTGTATACAAATAAAGAAATACATTATCTTAAAATTGTTTCTAGCAATGCTCGTCCCGATGGCCACTGGAGACTGGAGACCTGGAGATCAGATACTAGAGACAGGAACCGGGAGAAGTGGATGTGGGATTACGCAGCCGACTGCGGCTGTCGTAATACGAATTGTAATCTAACTTATGATCGCGGCATGAAAAGACGGCTCCGGAGAAATTGTTGCGAAAATTTTCATCAAAACATTTATTAGCCTTTATAAAACATGGCCGTAAAATGTTATATCAACATTGCTTTATCCTACAAAACGAGATAAGCGCGTGTTTACGGGAGACGATGAGATTGTTTCATGGTTCTTTGTTTCTGGTTAAACAAAATAAATTATAATCTACAATTTTAGGGATCCCTAAATAATTGTACATAACAAAAGAGAGTGTGGACTGGAAAACTGGTGATGAATTGGTAAATGAAAACACAAAACAATTTGATAAAACACCGGTTCGATAAAAATCTCCTATAATTAAATACCGAAAAAACATATTTCATGCCTAACAAATTACAACAGGGATGGAGAATACCTTTAATAAGGGAATGTGGAAGTCTAGGCATTTACGCGACTTATGATCTGTCATGGGCTGGTTTTGAATGGTGAATGCAGCGTGTAAAGTGGCTTCTTTCCATTCCATTCCCTTCTTTCCATCCCTGTTGTAATTAGTTAGTCTTAATGAATCCGGGGGGGAGGGGGGGGGGTGGTAAAATCAAGTATTTTGTCTGCAAACATTTGGACAAACTCAAATATTGTAATATTTTACGCCTTTCACTATAAACGAACTCAAAACCGATCTGAGAATAATAATAACCATACGCAATTGTGCATTTAAAAAATAATTTTAAAATATAAACAATAGAGAAATATTACGTTTCTTTAAACATTTTTAAAGTAATAAAGGTCGATAAAATACTGTCTAGTAAAATAATATTTTTTTCGATAATTTTTAGTAGCATAAAAAATACTTTTTAATTTGTAATTTTGAATTCCCGCAAAACGGCCATTTCATTGGCCACTCCCCTAATACGTCACGATTCATGTTTATTTGTTCCGGATCATTGAAATTTCAGAACATATCACGAATCTTGACGTCACAACAACCAAGGCCAAGCACGTAGCATTTTTCTAGCAACGTATTTTTATTAGATTTATTTTTTACAATTATATATGAAAACATTTCTCCACAATATCCATATTGATTTTAAAAATACAATTATTTTTTTCAGATACATTTGATATATTCTTATCGGTACTCGTAGTATGTGATATTTCCCTATTATGCTCAATTGTAAATTTGATTAAATAGAGATGGGTATGGGTTTTAGACCAACATTTTTAATGGAAAACACAAATTGATATTATTAGTATTTAAAGCATTTAACTTTGTGGTCAACCATTAAACCAAACCAAAACCACTTACCAATTTTTTGTGTCTACCGGTTTCGAGACGTACCCGTCTCTTCGTCAGGACAGCAATTAAACCAACATGCAAGAATGTAAATCGAATATGCCTGAATGCTCTTAAAACTTAGAAGTTTGGTGTTTTGAGTTTTAGTAACGTTAAATATTTTATTTGAGAAGATAAAGTAAACATTTTCGTTGATTTATAATATTCTAAATATATATATATATATAATGGAATTCGTGTAACTAACGAGTGCAATAAAACGACAAAAAAGTTAATGTTTTAAAAAGCACCGCGCGGCAGCAAAATGAAATGGAAAGCTACGGACGTTCATTTGCTCCACTAATAAAACACATTTATATCGCAATTAAAACTCTTATTACCTGGGGGCAGTTCCAGGGCCGGGGATGGAACCCGGCGCACCAGATTACGCCACCTCCCTTGCAATCCCTTCTCCACCGGGGATATTACGGAGGCCTTGTTTCACTTGTACGGAGAAAAATGAAGAATTAGCAGCGAATCCCTTTCATTACACCGAGGTGTCTGGTATGAACACAGCCGTAAATGAACGTGAAGAAAATTCGCCAGGCTTAAGTCTTATGATAATAATAATCTTTCAACGAAATTTTGAGTATGTCCAAATATTTGAATTGTTGAGTTAACTGACTGGTAAAAGAAGAAGCATAACAATCGGAAAATTGTTTTCAGGTGTTGCCTAGTAAGTGAATTTGTTCAGCCGGGTGAATTTCACCCACATGATAAGGGTTTGAGCTCATTTACTTCACTAAAATCAACAGATGGAAGAGTTGAAAAAATGTGCATGTTTAAACATACACAGAATGGTGAATATTACACAGTGTAGACTTACATATTTCAACCTCAAAAATGTTTTCCCTATCTTTTTACAATATTTATTAGGCATTTTTAGAAAAAAATGGATGGAACTTAAACATGGAACTGGCAGAGGAAGAATAAAAGCCAAGTAAACGCGGTCAAAATTAAAGAATCTGTATCATAAGTACATAAACATAACATTTACATATCGGCAGTAAAAATCATCCTCATAGTCATTCACTTTCTGCACCTAATGTTGCATAGGGCACTGCATTGGTACACCGATCGCTGTGTTTCTTGATCATTTTTGTAACATGACGGTAAGATGATAAGTCTTACGCTTCAGATACCAGTCCCGGGACTGTGAATTATACTAGTGTAAAAACACCTTTTTAAATAAATATTTCATGTCAACCATGTCGAGAATCGAACCCGAGATGGTAGGCAAACGTGGGAACCACTACACCACGAAGGCGACAAATAAAATAATGTTACATAAATAATATCAAGGGCACTGTAAAAAGGCAACAAAATATTCAACGGTAGAGAAAAATCTTTAATATCTTATGTCGTATGAGACAATTTTAAACTACGTAAAATCGATGCTTGAAAAATTTCTTGCATGAAAATGTAATTAAAGAAACCATTTTCACAAAAACGAAAAAAAAATAGAAATTCGTCAACTTTTCAATTTAAAATGAAAAGAGAAGGGAACTGGAAATTTACAAAACTATGGTGATCGAGTTAGTGTAGAGTGGGGTTCGAACCTCGGATCTTAGATCCGCGAGTCCGCGGCACAAGCCACTAGAATGTACTTTCTTCACTGCGACTGTGCTCTAGGACCCGCTTCGTTCGCTTTGAGGTCTGCGGGTTGTCGGAGACAAATGCTGTTAGGACGATTAGGAATTTTGAACAGGACTGCATCTACATATTGTTTTGCGAGAGATATGGTGTTACGACGAAATGGAACTTAGCGTCAGTTCGATAGGATCATGTTAAAAGATCTGTGTTGGGATTTTGCGTGTATTTTCATTATAATTTAACGACCCTTTGTGCTGCGGAATGCAAATTGTATTTCTTTTGTTTTTTGAGTGATGATGCACTGGGCAAATTATGTGATGATTCTTAGATGTGTAGGAGTTTTACGTAGTTGCGTACATTGCAACTATCACCGTTTCACTGTGATGTGATGAAATTAGATCAAGGGGAATGAACTGACCGTGTTTGTATTTGATTGATCACACATTTACAATACTGCAGTAAGGGGAGGTACGATAAAAGCTTTTAAAGTTTTCATGTTTGTTTTCGGGGCTTGATTGTAAAGAAATATTGAATTTTCAGCAAATGAGTTTTTAAAATAAAAATGTGAGACAATACACCAAACTTAGTAAAGACACTACATGGCCATTATGATTATTGACAATTGTTCTGTTACAATTTCGTTTTATAAGTTCGTTCGTTTCTTTATTAACGCAATCAAAATCGTATTTCGCTCTCTTTTCCGCTCATACGATACGAATACATTAACGACACGTATTAGTTACATAAAAAGGTCCCAGTTTCGGGACAGGGGCGGAGGCTTTCAATTTCAATTTAAGATTATGTTTATTTTTATCATATTTTCATTACTTTATTCATAAAAAAATGATTCAGTGGATGGGTATAGAGGACAGGACGGAATTTTAGGTAACGAAAGAGCGGATAAAAGGCTCGGGATGCTACGATTAAAAGGACAACTCTTGAGTTTTGCTGAGTCTCCACTTAGTTTTTAAACGAAAGTTATTTGGACAGATAACTAAAATGTTATACTCTTAAATTTTTGATGCTCTGATTTTAGAAAAAGGCAGCGGATGAGTTTTGAACTCACACAAATTCTCAAAGGCCATTGCGGGTTTACGAGAACCTGCAACGTTTTAATCTTTTCAAGATCAACAGCCTTCCATGTGATGATGAAACCCTTCGAGACGTTCCCCGCTTGTTGACGCATTGCCCCCTTTTCAGCGTCGAAAGACATTACCTAAAGGCGTGACGCAGAATCATCGGTGAGGATCTGAGGTACACCCATTCAATAAGTCACAATGACTTATTGCAAGATGTAGTATCTTTCATGGTACGGATGGTACAGGTAATAAGAACGATACATGATAACAGGACACAAAGTGCGGTGATCTGTTCAAGTGAGACGGAAGGCCTACTGATGCCTATTAATAGTCCGGCTTCTCTTGAATGAGTTTTCAGTGGTTTCCTCTTGATTAAGCAAATGCGAAAAAGTTCATATTAAGCTTTACATCCGAAATTTCCTCCTTTTGCGAACGTTATTTAGATATAGATAGTTAGAAAACAAAATCTACTTGAAAAATATAAGCCTTGTGCATTATAAGGGCGGCCTCCGTGGTGTAGTGGTTAAGACGCTTGACTCACAGACGGAAGGTTCTGGGTTCGATTCCCGGTGAGAACACAAAAATTAAAATGTGATTTTTCTCAAGCCTGGGTGTTCTGTGATGTAATTCACCGCTGTAATTGGGCCTCCTGGCCTGTTGTGGTGCAAAAAAAAAAAAAAAAATAAGCAAGGTCAATAGTACTGTAACTCCCACATAAAAAAACAAAAGTTTATTTAAATGCATTGTATTTGTAAAGAAGAAGAGTCCTTTATTACTTTTATTTTACGTGTGATTATTATTTTTTTCTCTCGTTATCTCATAAAATACCTAATAGTTCAAATAATAAAATAATTTCATCGAGTGTCATAAATGTCAATAGAAAAAAGAATGTCAACGTTGTGGATGGAGTATATTCAAATATTCATAAAGCCTTCTTCGTCGCCTGTCAACTTCTGTTCGTCCTTCTAAGTCAGATCCACGTCCCGTAGTTCCGACATCAATTTCCGACGAACTGCCTTCGGTGGACTACCAGATCGTCAAGAACACGAAACCTTGTAAGGCACGCAAGCGTGGTTTTACCATATCGCTTCCGCTTGATGACAGTTTGTCACCGGACGGGGTTTCCTTATTTCTACGTAATATGATGAATATATCAGGGTCGTTTCGTTTCTATATGTGATGATATTCACACTGAGTTACCTCTTTTACAATTCGAATCCAACCCCTCCGTCAAAGTACCGTTTTGCATGTCAATAAAAATGGGTTTCGTTTATACAATTTAGAACGATTAGAAATTAGTAAAGCCATTAATTAAAAACTTCAAATAATAAATAATCAATTAAATTTATCTTCGAGTCCTCTTTTAAAACATTCCGGATGTGATTAATTTTATCTTTTTTCTCTCTCTTTCTTTGATTTTTCTGTCTCTTTCATACAATATTTTATAATATAAAAAGCAACACGTGTAATTATAAGTTAGTTTAATTCCTGACGATGAGATAGTAACCTCGAAACCGGTCGAAGTGTAACTCAAAATTAAAGTGGTTTATATAAATTTATCAGAAAAATCTACCAGAGAAGGCAACGGGAAACCACTCTGGTCATCTTTTCCAGGGAATCACTATGGCGAGTATATCTAATAAGCAGTTGTCCTGGCTGCGGAGTAGCGCAGGACCAAGATGCTTCCGCTGTAGTGATCGCCAACGTCGGGGGGACCTGACAAGGCATCTCAAGAAGAAGATACAAACTTATAAACATATTAGTGTAAAATGTCATACCACAAAGTGAACAATGTTTTTGATAACAATATTAAAATAAAACTGTGTTTTAAGCTAAGCACTATCGTAACAAAACTTTAATGTTTTTGGAGAGATATTTGGGTTCATATGATTGATCCAGATATTAAAACTTTAAGGGCCATTTTTAAGGAGTTGTAATTAACTTACTATTGGAAAATATGAATCAAGTTACTCAAGACCTCGGACCATGGACCTCTGATCCGTGAGTCCAAGACACTAGCCACGGGACCACAATCTGGTATTTATCCATAATCTTTATGACTGCCAAAGTACAAAATGTGTCGGTCTTTGTTTTTTTGTGACTGTTGGATAGATCTTATTAACTCCTTAGGGAGGAAATCCAGCCTGTCTACGTGCATTTGGACATACTCAAAACATTGCTGTATTTTTAACGTGTATTCCATTTAGTAATATTCATACAGAAAACGAGTATAACAACTACTTTTGGAAATAATTAGAATATAATGTATCGAGCATTTTGATATTTATATAAACATCCTGATATTTTAGAGTCCTACATAAAATAATTTTTACGTGTACTCACGAACGATTTCGATTGATATTTTAATTCAATATAATATGCATTTTTGAGATTTATTAATTTAAAAAAGCATATTCCTATAAAAAAATCAACTACATGCTTTTGTTAAATTCTTTGAATTCACTAATTTTGAAGGATTGCAGGACAACAACAAACATAATATTTATTTAAAAAATCATCAATTTTAAATTTTATTATTGCGAACTCCTGGATTTAATAAATATTAACATTCTAACACGCAGAACAAGACAAAATAATCTTTATTATTGTCACCCTTCTCAAACCAACTATCTTTATCACTCACTTATACCGCGTATACACAGACTAGAAAATGAATGTACCTCTCATATCGACATTTTTAACTGGAGTCTCCATGAATTCAAATCATCTCTTTATAAATAGTTTATGATGTTCTATAGAAACGATTAACGGATAATTTGCAAAAGCTACTTATGCTCATGATTGCTGTTAACTCATTTTATGTTCATAATTTACTGACTTTTTTATACATGTTGTATGCTGACAAACATAATATGTGTACATATATTTTTCTTGTAATTTTTATTTTTCGTTGTATATATACGTGCTTAAATATTGTTTTATATTTTTGTATAACTAAACTCATTATAATGTTATATTTTATATTATTAAAGACACTTATGTTGTATAGTACATACATTAATATTTTTTTTTAAAAAAAACCATATGAAGGTACCATTATTTGGTGAAAATATTACGCTGGCGAACGAGCAGAGATCAGACTTGTACTGAGGACCTTTGATGTATGAAGTTGATCAGTCACAGAGTACTGCGCATAATATGATATAATGTAGTATTTTGTGTTGTTTTATGGGAGAGTATCCCCTCTCAACTCACCCCTAATCGACCCACCACTCACCACTCACCACTCACCACCACCTACTACTACCCTTTAACAAGAGTAATGTACCGAGTACCGGGTTACGCGTCCCAACTCATGGGATGAATATTACAGCGGTCTATCGTTGTATTATTTTATATGACTTAAATATCGATATACTGAATCCAGTCAGTGTCTTAAAAAAAATTGTACCAACTCTAAATATTGTTGATAAAACCAACCGGCCCAAGAAGAAGTTTAAAAAATTTAACAATATTTTCAGGTATGTGGATGAAAAAATTTAGTCAGATGAATCTCGACCGTTTTAATAAAGGTTTCAGCTCTTTAACTTCACAATACTCAACAGATGGAAGAATTGAAGGAATATGGATATTCAAACACAGGCAGAATAATAAGTTACACAGTATGTAAAGTGGCTACTAAACCAGACAATGACTGGTTATAAGATCTGCAAATACATCTTCTTCAGTCTTATTCTCTTCACTGCTGGATAAAGGGCTCTTCCAAAAGTATCTTTTCTTTCCTAACACCCGCTTTTATCATTCATGTTTTACCAGCTATCGAGGCAATGTCATCGACCCATCTTTTCTGTGGCCTTCCAACAATTATTTTGTTTGCCCACGGTTTCAACTTTATTATTCTGGCCATCATTTTGCCTAACCGGGTGTCCTGCCTACTGCGATTTTAATTTTGCCGGACGATCCATGATATCTACGACTCCAGTTTGGCGCCTTGTTTCTTCATTTCTTATTCTGTCTCTTAGACATACACGGAGCATCTGTCTTTCCATGGGTCGTTACGTGCATTTCAGTTTTTGACTGCTTTTATGTGTTACAGCTACGGTTTGTAGTCTTGTCTTGTCTTTTTAAGCATACTGGGACATGTTTATTTTTTACATTGAAATATTATTGTAAGTGCATAGATTTCTTTATTCCCTTCATCTTTGTTGTTATATATTAAAGGAAATTTACTGGCAAACTTGACTCAAGATCCATAACTATTAAATTTAATGTTCGAATTTTGTCATTTTTATTCAATTTCTTGGACCAGCTTATTGTTTACTGGCTAGCATGAAACGCGAAATTCTGAACACCGCTCGCAAAATCCGAAGATTATTTTTAATAAATCAGAAACCTTTTCGATGCTGGCTGAGAAAAATTATCCATATGTTTTTTAGTGTCCCAGTGCATTTTTTATATATATTTGAAGCAACATGATTTGATTTTATTCAGCATTTTTACAACTATTACAAAACAATAATTATTAGAAATATGTATATTAACAACTGGGTTTTACCCCGGGCTTCGCTTGTATGTATTGGGGAGAAAATAATCAAGTAAATAATTAGTTTTGTCGTTTAGACGAAGAACTTTCCCGATGAAATAATATATTTTTGAGAAAGAAACTAGCTCGTATCGATTGCCGGTCCTCTAACTATTACTTTGAAAAAAATATGACGTAAGTCCATGACGACGTAGCATCTTTGTTCTATTGAGAAATCCGTAATCCTACTACAATATCAAAATGGAAGGTAAATCAAACTAACCATAGATAAAGCAAGTCAATTGTAAAAATTAAAAGAATTTATATCGAAACAATTATTTTTGACATCCCACCTTATCTACCGCCTGCTAATTTTAAAATAATGTTGTTCATTGTTGACACATTATGTATTTTTTATTCTACTTTCTTTAAATTCGAGGTACAAAATAAGTTTACTATTTTACCTCTCATATCTCCGGCTATTTCTCTGTAAAAAAATATGTCAATCAGTCGCTCTGTTGAGACGTGAAAGAAACACAAACAAACAAACACACTTTCGCAAATATAATATAAGTTTGGATACTAGAGCCAATTAAATAAATCCACTGCCAATCTAATAATATTATTACTATGGATAACTTATAAAGCGCCATTTTCAGGCTATGATTTATGGATATAAGTATTTCTATAAATAAATAAATTATATTTATACTTTTTAAATTTGTTATTCAAGTAAAACAATTTAACATATTACAACAGAGATGAAAAACATTTAAGGGAAGGTAATATAGAAGTCTAGGTATCTACAGAGCTTATGACCTGTCACTGGCTGGTTTAAGATGCCACTTTACACACTATGTAACTTTCACCATTCTGTTCATATTTGAACATCTGTATTCCTTCAATTCTTTCACCTGTTGATGTTTGTGAAGTCAAAGAGATAAAACCTTTATTTATGCGGGTGAGATTCGTGTAATTAAGTTATTTTACCTACATACGAGGCAACGCCTGAAAATTTTATTTTTTCAATTTCTATACTTCTTCATGGGCCAGGTGGATTTATCTGCAATATTTTGAGTTTGTCCAAGTTTTTGTAGACAGACTGCATTCAATTCCCATTTCACTTCATCCTATTTCACCCCATTTCATCAAACTTGCTTTGTTATCATATGTGTTACGGATTTATTCAAATTATTTAGAGAACAAGTAGTTTTTTTCCGAAACATCACTTTACTCACTTCACAATGTATAAAGGAGAGAGTTATAATAATTTTATGTATGGATGTGTGCGACGTTTGTATTCATGTCTGTGTACTCGCGTGTTTAAATGAGTATGTACCTAAGGGTGCGCGTGCGGGTACGTAAGTAAAAAAATAATTTAATAACGTATACTTATGTAGGAATAAGTAATTGAGGGTTTGGTTGGAGTTCCTACCCCAGTTAGAGATTGACAGAGAAGAAACGAGGTTGCTGTTAAATGCGTATTTATTACATGGCAAATAAGATACAGCACTTGGTTGTGTGGCACGAGCGTAGCAGCGATAACAGGTTGAAGTAACTGCACTTGGAGTAACTACATGTTGGAGCTGAGCAAAATGCACTGATCTTGTTGGGCTGACTGAACGAGCTGACTGATGTTGGCTGCGTCCTGTGGTCTCTTTATATACCATATTCCTTTGTAGTTCATTTCTTCATGGTAGGGACGATGTGAATGTACTGCAAGGCAACGATCCCGTCTTTATGTGCAACATTGCTAGAGTTGCATTTTACGAATGTATTGGATTCGATAGAAAATGATGACATTGCATCGTCGGTCATTAGTCTACTTCGGGTGAACTAATTTAACACGTGTGTGTCATCGACTATGGACTATGGACCCTACACTTATAACGAAGAGGGTGTAGAAGAGCTCGGTAGGAGGTTCGATTATTTTAAAATATGTTTACACTTACTTACATTTGAAACCTTTTTTAAATATTTTAGTACTGTAATGTTCTAATGCTTTGATTGTATTTTAAAGAGTAGGGTAAATTTCAAAATCTTATTCTGAAAAAGGCATATTATTTTTAAATGATTTTTTTGTAAACTTGTTACATTGTTGCACGAAGCCAACAAAATTTCGGCGATATATATACTCGGTAGTCGGTAGAGGGTAGTCGGTAGTCGGTAGTCAGAATATTAGTCACGCGTGTGTTTTGAGTGCTCAACACACAGCAGCCGTCGGAATATCATATTATTATGGTCCTTCCTGTTTAATGGACCGAATTTGCGAGGAGGATTCCGAGTGACAACAGACAACATACCCGTCCGTCGTACTCGTACCGGGAGTATCGAGTTCGCGGGAGATCGTCTTACTAAAAGGATACAAATGTCGTTGGTTTTTTGTCTTTACACAAGAATATCATTGTTCGGTACAACTTTTAAATATTAAGTCAATCGCTCGAGTATTTTTCTTGATCCAATTACTTATTGTTTTTTTTTACAATATACATAAGAGGTAAAACAGAGTTTTAAAAAATAAAGGATAGTTACATAGCAATGAAATACATATTAATAGTAAAAATAGTAAACAAAAAATCCCACACAGGCATAGCCTGTTTGTAGAGAAAACGAAATGAATTCTCGCTCCTATAATAAATAGACAGTTATAATATTTTTGTGTGACATAAGAAAGAGAAAATAAAATATTCTGTAAAAGATTACATGGTATTTTTTTTTAGCAATTAAAAGGAAATAAAAAATATAAAAATATTCCTTATTATTAAAAAGCAACAAAATATATCATAGAAAAAAAGAGTTCATGTCTTTAGTTTAGAATCCAGGATAGTGCGTGTTTTTTTAAAAGAAGGAAAATTTTGAAAGTTTTCTGATCAATAAAATATTTTCAGTAAAAAAAGAATTAAAAATTTCGGGCTTATATAATATGCATGTCTCTGTGCGAGCCTCGTTTTACAATGTGGTGTTTCTAACACACGATTCCTTCTTTGACTTGATCTATTTGAATTACTTGTAAATAAATGTTGGTTTTAAAATATATATTTAAACAATATATTTGTCTTATTTCTAAAATTTTAGCTTCTTGAAACAGTTAAAAAGAGGGAAAGGTGCGATTTTTGTGAAGCATTATTTTTAATATACATTTTTAAACAGTTTCTAATAGTTTAATATGGTTGTTGTAAGTTCCCCCCCATCCAATTATTCCAAAGGAAAGCCATGACTGTACAAGTGCATTATATACCATTTTTATATTATTTAACTGGGCATAAATACTAAATCGTTTGAACACATAGGGTTAATATCTCAGTTTATTAACAATTATTTCAAGATGATTGTTCCATTTAAGTTGACATTCAATGATTACTCCCAGGTATTTTATGCACCTTTCAGATTTTATGTTTTCGCAGTTGTAACATATGTCAAGATTATAATATTTATTAAGAAACATCACATTAAGGGAAAAAGAAGGGAAAGATGATTTTGAGTTGTAAAATGAAATGAACAGTGTTTTATTACAATTTAGCGAGAGAAGATTTAGATCTAACCACTCCTTGATAATAGTTATACATATATTGGCTTTTTTGAAAGTGTTATCCCGGGTATCACTTTGCACAGTTATTGCAATATCATCCGCATAAGAAACTAATTTACCAGGGACAGCTATATTACAAAGATCATTCATATATATAAGAAACAACAAAGGGCCAAGAACCATTCCTTGTGGGACTCCGTGTCTTAGTATTACTAACATTAATTCCGATCCTGGTACATTGCAGTCTATTTTCTAAGTAACTTTCAAAAAACAAAAGTACTCATATTTAATGCCAATTTTACGTAATTTACTTATTAAAATTCTACGATTTACTGTATCAAATGCTTTTTTAAGATTTAAATAAGATCTGATTTTTTGCTTGTACCTTATACATACACAGCTTGTTTCTAATATAAATATCTCAGAGTAATAATGCGCCAAGCTATAGAAGAGCCCAAACGTAGGAAAACCATTTTATGACTATTGGGTATTGAGTAAGCTACAGTTCGCAGCAAAACAATGGGCCGTACTTAGGTCGAGAATTGCCAAATGGATATTAACTTACATTGTAAATACTTTTAAATATGAACCCGCGTATTTATTATTGCATGGTTATTCCAATTTATTTTTTTATAATTCGCCTATATTTGTTTTGAGTTTTTCTACTGACATTTCTTGGTGCAACTGCAATTTAGTAATAATAATAAAAATACGTATATAGTTTTATTCCACTGTTATTTATAAATTTTAACCAGCGACCGGGTTTTGTCGTGACCAACATCGTCAGACCAGTCTGACGACAATGACATTACGATAATATCAGAAAATATCATATACAACCTTCTAAAATGAGACAAGGACAGTCAAGACTAATAAATCAGGGACTGAAATTATACAATAATCTACCAGACAAAACTAAACAAAAGATTCAGACAAACTATTCAAAAGATGTAAATAATAATCTTATCAACAACAAAAATAAAAAAGAACATATAATTTTTGTAAAATGAACGTTATTTATTTTATTTGTTAATCTGTAAGGGTTCATAAAAAAATATCAAATAAAAAAATGTATATATTTTTCTATTGTGTCAATTTTTTAGTTCTACGTCTACAATTATATCAGTGGTTAATTCATGAAAAAAAAATTAGAATTCTACTTGAAATAGTTCAGTTTTATTTTATTGTTTAGTTTGATCAAAGAGTTCTTTAGTTGCTGTTAGATAAGGGAAATCATATACTAACTTAAAAGCACTTTTGCTTTTACTTTCATATTTTTATGGCTAACCTAAATATTTTAATAATGGGAACTATTACTAACAAGTTATTAATCATAAACTTGTTGAAAACCGGAACCAAGTTGTGTTAAACGGAGTTCAAACCTCGGACCTGTGCTCCGTGAGTACTTGACACTGGTCTCGGAACCACACCCCTGTTCTTATGTTACTACATAAATGGCAGAACGTATTTTAATACCAAAATTATTTATTTATAAGTTCACAATGGGACTCAAATGATGTGAATCGCAAAATATTATCTTGTGACAGTATCCAACTTGATGAAAATGCAATGAGTTGATTCGATTGTTAACCACATGTCAGTTAAATAGACATAATTCAGCATGTGATAATATTCTAACGTTGAACTTACCACCATCAGGTTCCACATCTTGGCTGCCTCCGCCACCGTGGTGCACACCGTACTGCAGCCGGCGAGGAGGAGCAACTTCTGGGGAGGGTTGTACAGCAGATTGTACATCACGCTCGCCCCCAGTCCCGGCTCGCACTGGAACAACCACGGACACCGTTACTCATGTTGGTGGTAATTGAGGGAGTGATGGATTCATATTGGTGCTAGTCAGGGAAGTGATGGATTTATGTCAGTGGTAGTAAAGGGATTAATGGATTCATATTGGCGCTAGTCAGGGAAGTGATGGATTCATGTCAGTGGTAGTAAAAGGATTGATGGATTCATATTGGTGCTAGTCAGGAAAGTGATAAATAGAGGGAGTGATGGATTCATATTAATACTAATCAAATAATTGATGGATTCATGTCGGTGGTAGTAAAAGGATTGATGGATTCATATTGGTGCTAGTCAAGAAAGTGATAAATAGAGGGAGTGATGGATTCATATTAATACTAATCAAATAATTGATAGATTCATATAGTTGGTAGTAGAGGAAGTGATAAATTCATGTTGGTGCTTGTCAGGAATGTGGATTTAAAAATTTAAATTTCGTTTTTTTTAAGCGTAAGAGTCTTTTAATAATTTATTTTATGTAATAAAATCAAAGTCTGATTTTTTAGTGTAACGATTCTATTATATCGGATGTGCGATGAGTGAATATTTCAATTAAAGCAAATGTAATGAGCAGTTATCATTGATTTTTTTTATAAGCTAAAAAATCATCAGTCAGAGAGATATAAAGGATTAAATTCTAGTAATTTAATGGTGCCAAAAACAAACAATTCGTGATGTCATCAAGTATGACGTTTTCGGATATTTTGTGACGTCATCGGATTTTAAAGAGTATTGTAGATAGCTTCCTTTTTCTATGTGTCGTTTGTTTACATTTACGGCGTCCTGTCACTTATCAAACGCTACGAGTTGTGATTTATAATTTTCATGATAAATTGATAATTCAATTTATCATTATCATAATTAATTAATATTTAGAAGAGGTTGAAAACCATAAAATAATAAAAGAAATTCGAGATGTAAGATGTAATCCGTTTTCACTTTCATCTGTCAGTGCCTGGAACTGGAGTGAGTAAGGGGGGGGCTCAAGATAATATGCATAGACAACTCTCCTTATATTCCTATCTGTGGCCTGTGGCATTACCAATATAAAAATGAATGCATTACTCGTGAACTTCTGTGACAAAATTTATTACCAACTTACGAAACGATCGTTTTTAAAAGACCTTATTTCCGAAACGAAAATAATGAATAAAAATATGTATTATAAGGGTTTATAGAAACACTCGGAGAATCTTTAAAAAATCTTTTATTTGTAGAGTAGGTTAAATCCGATATTTCTCCCAAGTGATAATATCCTATCATAGCATGTCGACAATATTGAAAATAAACAACAATTTGTTTAACCACATAAATATTTACTTTATTAAATTAGTAAGTACATTTGATAATAAAAATGATGATTTATTAATGAAGTGACTTAGAGTGAAAATTGTCCCATTGCTTCTCGAGTTTGCTTGTCTGTAACAATATAATGTATAATAGAAGGGAGCTTCGCGGGGAACAAAGACGCGCGATCAACAAGACAGACCTTAATGGGTTTAATTACTAAAGTCGTTAATATAAATTGAGAAGTGTGTTCACAAAAGATAATTGTTGGCCGTTTTATAAATAAGGGAAAACAAGGTTTTAAGGGTTCCCTTCACTAAAAACGACAAACCACCGATCTTCGAGAACTAAATGAACCCTTTTGATTTAGGTACTCTTAAAACTGTTGATAAATTTTCTTTTCATTACGTTTCTTTGTAAATATTATAACGACTGAATTAGAAAGCAACAAACAAAACTATTTTTATTTTTTTAAATAATTCCACCTCTTCTTCTTCTTCTTCAGCCTTATTCTCCCCACTGCTGGATAAAGGCCTCTTTCAAACGTCTTCATTCCTTCCTATCACCCGTTTTCATCATCCACGTTTTACCAGCATTTGAGGCAATGTCGTCGACCCATCTTTTCTGTGGCCTTCCAACACTCCCTTTGTTTGCCCATGGTCTCCACATTATTATTCTGGGTGTCCACCTGTCATCATTTTGTCTCGCCAAGTGTCCTGCCCAGGCAGATACAGAATACAGTTCTCTGTGTGAAATATAACCTGAACCCTAGAAGAATTCTTTTAATAATAAAATACCTGACTAAGGAAATAGAGCACAGATAAGTCCGCTTCGGTGTATATTGGTTGACGTGCTCGCTCACCAATCTTGAGGTCTTGTGTTCTATTAACGGCAAAATGGTTGTGTAATATCAATCTCAAATGGTTTTTGGATTGCAATATATCATTGTTCCTGGACTGGCACCTGAAGCTTAAGACGGATCACCTTACCTCCTTGTAACGTATGATCAAGTAATGCTGTTTTTGATTTAACAACGCCTTGCCAAAGGGTTTAATTATTATGATTATTATAGATTCATACAACAAATACATTGATAGAAAGTAACTTTGACTCTCTAACTAGGATTGATAACCCTATTTTAAGACAGTCAAAAAGACATTATGTTAGTAGCCAAATACACAGTAATATTTATTATATAATATAATACACGCATAGTAAAAGGAATAAAAAAATATTTAAAATAAAGCAGGTCTTCTTCTCTTTCGTCATCATTCTTGTGTCTTCTATATTACCTTCTCTTAAATGTTCTTCATCTCTGTTGTAATATGTTAATGTTAACAGCTCCCCGGGAGTTGAATCCAGTCTTTGTCTATAAAAATTTGGACCGACTCAAAATATTGTTCTTAAATTGTCTTTAGGCAACACTCTGTCGAGCACCTTAGTAAAATCCACAAAACATATAGCTGTATGCAATTTTGTTGCCTTTTCCTTTATCTGTCTTTAAATGAAAATTGCGTCTGTGGAGGATCAATTTTGTTGAAAACCCTGTGGTTCCTCTCTAATGGAAATCGTTTGCTCAGTAAAGTAATTAAAAAATGAGAATAACAGAAAATTTAAAAATTAATCAACAAAAAAAGATTCAAACAAGAACACGCGCTGGCCATTAATCATTTACTGGTATTATCAACTATCAACCTCTCAGGCTCCGCGAACAATTTCACCAAGAAAAGTAGTCAGTGACCTCTTTAGCTCGAGGCTCTTACAACACTTCCACCGTTCTGGTATAATATATTTTTTGTCCTATATAAGAGTATCGGCTCTGTGCCAAAGAAATTCTAACTTTTTGTCGAGAATAAAATACACCGTATTATAATTCACGCTTCTTACAAAATACATATTATCATAATTCTACATTACCGCGTTTTCAAATAAAACAACGTAAATATTATACAGACGGAGAATAATACAATACAAGGCTTATGATCTGTCATAAACTAGTTTAATGGCCACTTTACATACAGATACATATATATATATATATATATATATATATATATATGTTTGGATACTTTATATAACGCCATTTTTTGTAAAAATCACCTCAAGGGCGCTGTACAATAAATAAATATCCCAGCACGTCTTGCAGCTACAGAGCGCATGAACGGCTGGGATTCTAGTTCCTCGACCTCAATTATAATATATAAATTATGATAAATTGGAGCTAAATTACAGCACGTCTTGCAGCTACGGAGCGCATGGACAGTAAGAAAACTAGCCCCTTTTTACACTTTAAAATTTTTTATTTGACAATGAAGTTTAGAGTTTAAGTGATATTGTAAAAAACGAAATAAAAAACAAATTTATAAAAATAGACCTTAGATTACAACAAGTCTTGCAGCTACTGAGCGCATGGACGGTTGAAATTCGAGCCCTCATTTACTAAATTTAGATATTTGAGAGTTGAGAACATTTACATAATACGATTTATAAAATATGATTGCTAACATCACAAAAAGTCTTGCAGCTACAAAACGCATCGACGAATGGAATTTCAGGAACGTAAGAATGATTTTAAAAGGTTAACAATAAAAATAAAGAAAACGCAATAATAATATATCGAGCAAAGAGTGAACATGTTACAGCACAAAAAGTAAACGATAAAAACTGAACAAAGATAGTATTCTTTAACTTATTATTAAGGTTAACAAGATGATAGACGATACTCGATCTCGAAGGGTCCCTGTTTTAGGTATACACTTTACAAGGTCTGTTGTCTTTTTCCTAGTATATAACTGTAAAAACATTTGGCTGTTCCTTAGGAGATGATAGAAGTTGAGCATCTGTGTGCGTGGTGTAGGTACCAAGGGATCTATACGGTTTTTGTCAATTTTGTTTGTTATTCTTAGACGCATGTTTCCCGCTTAAAATATCTGATTATTATTATTGCACTTTGATTAAGATGTCAGATAAACTTAATTTTACGTTATACAGGAAAAAAAGTGTCATTTATATTTTTAAATGAACGTAGATAGGTAGCACTATATTATACTAGAATTAAAGATATAGGTATCCCAACATAGATTGAATGGTAAATGTTACCCAGTGTGTAAAAGGGCTACCAAGCCACCCAAGCCTTGGAGTTGCCTAAATTTTTGTTTTACCTTCTAAAATATGCCCTCCATCTGTGCTGTATGCAAAAAGTTGCATATTTATAATAATAATTTATCATATAAACAACATTTAACAGTATTTTAAAACTATCAATAGAAAATTATGTTTTAAATATTATCACTAGCAAAAAGATATAAGTAATACTTTTTAAGTGCCGCACTTTGAGATTGACTTCACTATTTGGTTTTTAAGTTCATCGAGTAATATACTGAATTTAGAGCGGCATCAGTCGTAATATATTGATCTTATTATTATATCTTACTGAGGCTTGGAGCTCCTACCACAGGAAGAGATTGACAGAGAAGACACGAGGTTGTTGTTTGACGTTTATTTATTACATGGAGAATCAATGATGAATTATGTCGCACGAGTGTTACGGCGATGAGGAGTTGAAGTAACTGCACTTAAACAACATGCTGGAGCTGTGCGACATCGTCGAGCTGGACTGACTGACTGAACTTGTCGGGCCGACTGACTGGCGTTGCCACGCGCAGTAGAGAATTATAGGCGACGTTTCAAATATCAGGCGACGTTATAAAGAGATTTATAGACGACGTTTCTTTGTAGTTCATTTCTTCATGGTAGGGACGATGTGAATGTACTGCAGAACGATGATCCCGATTTGATGTGCAATACTGTTTGAGTTACATTATAATTTTGTATTGGATTGCAAAGAAAATGATGACATTGCTTTCTTCGGTCATCGCACTATTTCAGGTGAAACGTTTAAGCACGCGTGTGTCATCGATTATGAACTATGAACCCTATAAATTCATGATTTTTTTATACGTTTTATTTGTATAATTTCTGTTGTTTTTCTAAATATAATGCATTAAACACAAAATGACTGCATTTTTTCTTAAATGTTTTATCTCCTATCGCACGTATTTGATATTATAATGAGCCGCTTACCAAACAAATAGATTTACTTCGTACTCTGTGTAGAGTATGGAGCCGCTATACGCCAGCGATTAATTTTCTTAATGCCATTTGGAGCTCCAACTAGCTAGTTTGAGAGAAAAATCACTGTTTCATTAGATACAATATATTATGTTTCACGAGAGACGGTTCTACTATGATCATTTATCACGTGTTTGAATAACTAATGACGCCCTTGATTGTCGTAATAACAAAAGCTACATTACACACACATATAAACATAATATTCCTATCTCATAAATACATAACTAAATCTGAATAAAATGGCTAATAAGTAAAAACAGTAAACAGATCTTTCGAACTTTCCTATTAAACTTCGAAACTTTTTAACTTGAACTTTTGTTTTACAATCCTTTATTTCCAGTTTTAGATCAACTCGGTCAAATGATTGAAAAATCAAGAAACCTGGTTGTAATCACTAAATGAAAGTTGATATTAGAATAAACCACACAAAAAATAAACCTTTTGCATTATTTGTGTAAAATAACAACACCACATGGGCCCCCAATTCTCGCATTTTAGAAAAATAATTTAATAGACACAACCAGGGTGCGGCAGCATAATTTGCCGATTTGAAGGGTCAATAAAGCAGAAGGAATTTTTAGGGTAAACTGAGTGTTTTGTAGAAAAAAAAGTATGTGTTTAAAAAGTAAGATGGCTCCTGCAATGATAACCGGAACGTCGGAACAAATTCAACACACACGGTATTACCCAAAAAATAAACAACTTGATTACAAAACTTAGTTTGCGGAAACTTTACACTATATTGATTAGAACAAATACCATAATAATATAATTTAGGTACAAAACGGTGTAAAAAACAAAAACATATCGTACCTTATTTTTTGTTTTGTAATAATAAACGTAAAAATGGAATTTTTCAATAAAAAAATATAAAAGCGATCTAAAAACAATTAGTTTCATATATTCGTTTCGAATCACCTCAAAACAGACTCAAACTGAAGATATATCTGTTCCGGGACAGGTAGAGAGAGAGTACGGAATTGTCCATTTTATGATCTCACATAAACAAAATAACTCGTATAATAAAACTGTGTAATGTGCAAAACGAGGCAATTTATCGCCTTACAGTGTTGTGTGCCGTTAGCAGTGTTACGCAGCGAACAAGTTTTTTTCGGAAGTCGAGCACGAATATAATTTATTTCGAAAAAATGTACTCCTAATGTATGTATGTATTATTATGTATCCCCATATATTTTCTACTAATGATTAATTTTTATTTTTATTATTATTTTATTTTTCTTTCTCTTCTTTATTCATTTTTATTTTTTGCTCCTTTTTTGGGTAAAATGCATTTCTGTCTTTATTTGTACATGTGAATGTAAAAACATGTAAAGGCCTAAAAGGCGTTTAAATAAATAAATAAAATAAAATAAAATTTCGAGTGCATGACATGTTTTCGTTTCTTATTTCCTTCAAACGCCAAAATATTATAACAATATTAGCGGACGCGACAGACGTTGTCCTGCCCGAACGCTGGCTTGCCTGCTACCATCTTGGAAAAACACTTTTCATCTAGGTACTTGTTTGTGATTAAATTCCAAAATTAAAATTTTTTGATATTAAAAAAATATTGAATTTTCGTAGGTACTTGTTTCTGGTTGAATTCCAAAACACAAAATAAATATTTTTTTTAAATATGGCATTTTTTTGCAAACGTCAAACTCCGATCGTCTCACCAACAACGTGGTGTACTTATGTAGTAATACGATTTTAAAACATGTATTGAATTTAATATTATTTGAGTGTTACCAAAAATCTAATAAAAAGAAATAAATGGGTAGAAATTATAAGGAATTTAAGGAAAGAATTTGATTGAGATCTACAAAAAACAAATGCTGTTTGTAAACATTAAAAAACAAACTTTTTTTATTCACAAAAAAACAACATCTTTCCATTTTTTTGCAAATGCATTCTCCTCGAATGCAACCCTGGTAGATCGATGAATAAAACATTTATGCTCCCAACTTTTTTTTTTAGGTATTCGATTGAAGATTTTAATATCTACGCACACGCACAGCGCAACGATCTATTTTTCTCTGAAAACCGCACGTAAATCGGTTAAGCCGTTTAAGAGGAGTACAGTGACATCACACGTTCAGAGGAATAATATATATAAAGATAATGCAATTCAATCAACTCATCCGGGCCTATTGGGGGTACCCAGGGTTTTCCAGGACTCCAGGAGCACATTCTTTTCAATAACTTTTTTGTTAACTCTTGTGTGGCTATGGTGTCACACTAGTCTACCTACGATACAAGACTTGACGAATACCTCTTATTTTTTTTAAAGAAAAACTAAATAATTTTTTAATCTTCAAATGGACATTTTCTCACCGGGTTTCGAAAGTAAAATCTGTATGCATACGCAGGATTTTAATACATTTTTTTACCTTTGTTATGAGAAGAATGAATATGACGCTAATACAGCAATAAAACTGTATAAGAGAGAGCATGAAGATAGAGCTCGTAGCAAGGAAGACAGAGACGCTGTTTTGTGGTTGATGTTTGTATGTGAAAAATATTCAGTCGATTATTGGCAGTGAGCTGGGGTGCACGCACGTTAGATGGCCAGCGAACTCGTAATTTTAAATTTATTTTATTATAACAGAGCTAAATGTATTTGTACTTTTTTTTATTGATGGAAAAAGTATTATAAAACAGTGTGTCTTTATGTTTTTTTTGAAATATTTGAATTTTTTAATATTCCGTCTTTTGCTTGAGGTAACACGATGTTACATCACTGCCCGCGAAAGATTTTTAATCACAGCCTTTTAAGAGTTAATTATCCAGTTGATTTCATTTCTTGGATAATCCTACCCTATAATGTATCAAAATCATCAACATATTTTTCTGCTCAATTTTTCAATAATAATTATCATTTTTCTTATTTTTTTATCTCTGTAAACATCAAACACAACAATTTATCCCTTTACAGTTTAATAATCTTTCATACATTGGTCATTTTGCATTGCAGAAGAAACCAACCATTTGCTTTTTTTGATATTTTATTTTTTTAAATTTTATTCGTTCTAAAAAATTATTTTAATGTACCAATATAACTTCTTGCTCATACTGATCATCGTGGTTTCGGATGTGACGGGGTTTAATGAACACCCTGTATAAGTGAAATCTCTAAAAGTGTACATATTTGTGTTAGCGAAAGAAAGTAAATACTAGCGTTCGTATTCGCTGTGACGATCGCATTTACCTTCGTTTGGTCGAGTTTGTTCATGCCCGGGACCCGAGTTTCCCGGATTCGGCTCGAATATACCCATGTATCAAATAAGGAAATATGACTTTCTCCTAACGGCCGCATCCGTCTCAGGCGGCGAATCCCCGCCCGGCTAAGAAAATAACCCGTAAACTAACCCCTGAGCTGCTTAGCCGAGTTTTATACTTATTTTTATTAGAGATGGTAGTTTTCAGGTAGAGTTGCCGGGAATCCATTATGTGCCGCGATGATGTGGCAAGTGGCGAGAAGGAAACTCTCCAGCAACTTGAGATTATACTCTTATTTAAATTTATTTTTATAGCTTTTTAAGTAGCGCTGAAGGTGCAAAAACGACTATTGTAAAAATAAACAGATTTAGATTATGAAATTTCATTAGGGAAATAATCAGGTGGAGATTTTTATGTTGTAAATGTGTTTTTTTGTAGCCGTATTAAACTACACATTTATCTAACAAATTACAACAGGGATGGAATAAGACCTCGAAGAAGCGAATATGGAAATCTAAGCATTAACAGGGCTTATGACCTGTCATTGGCTAGACTCCCAAGGGGGTGAAATCAAGACTTTTGTGTACAAACTCAAATATTGTAACTTAATCTGTTTGCATTTTTTCTTTAACAAAAAGGCAGTTCACAATGGAGTCCTGGTTTCGACCCTCATATAGGGCAGCAAAGTATGGACTTGGAAAAACAGGGATGAAAATAGGCTGAATTCTATTGAAATTCTCAGGCGAATGGGCGGTAAAACTATTCACGATAGATGCGCAAATGTTGAGCTCCATACATTATGGAAGGCTAAGATAAGCATTATCGACAGAATCAAGAAAGGAGCTCTCCGTTGGTTTGGACATCAAGAGCAAATGGACAGCGAAAGAACGTCTAAAAATATTAACAATTCTAATGTTGATGGATGCAGAAATAGAGGAAGACATAGCATGACCGAATCTAACAAATACTTGAAGATGGACATGTTAAACGTCGAAATAATTGGCGCGCGTGCATGAGGAGATGTATTAATGTAGAGGAAGTGAAATCTGTATGCAAATATAGAGTGCTGTGGCGTTCTATCCTCTCTGCCTGCCCTTATAGGAAAACGGCATGATGGTTTTTTGTTGTTGTTTGAAAAAATAATTTTTGACTTTGTTAAATAGTAATGAAAATATATTCAAAAAACCACTGTACCTCATTGTAAATATATTGCTATAACTGATTACTGATTCAATATTTTCACTGAGTAATAAAGTTAGGCACAAAAACATGTTCTCCAAAGTTTGATGTAAAGTACATGTAACTTATAAATTTTGTTTGGAATAATATATCAAAACGAAATGAGTGACTTAATGAATATGCCCTTCTTCCGTTGGAAAGTTTGTGGAGAAATCTCCAGGAGAAGTTCTATTCGGGAAGCGAGTGGATGTTGGTCGGGGTTAAGGGAGGGAGAAAGAGAGTAGAATGTTTACCTGAAAGTTAGGACCCAATAACAGGGGAGTTTTTTATGAAACTTCCCTTAAAAAATGAGGTAGAACTATCAAGTTTAGGATATAAGGATTGTTAGGAGAATGAGAGCACTATTGAGTCGTGTGTATATTAACATTCCATCACTTGTAGACAATGTTTTGAATAATCCCACTTCGCCTGTTTGTCCGAGAGAGTTTTTCCAACCTCCATCGCAACATGGACTATCTCTTCGTTCTAGTTAAGGGGGAATTCTTTTAATACCTATTCACCGCTATAATTTTCTTGTCTACTTTTTCACAGTAGTAGCTGCTCGATTGTGTAATAATCAATCAACTAATGTTAGAGACCTTAGAGATTGAAATGTCACCATCTAAATCTTTGAGTTATTCAAAATGTTTATTTTTTGGGTGATACTGTGTGTTTTTGATTTATTCCGACGTCTCGGCTACCATTGCAAGACTTATTTTCAGGGTAAAATGTGTTCTCACACAGCCCATGCGGCTCGACTGTGGAATTATCTTCCATCCATTATCAAAGGTGTTACTAAAGTATCTCTATTTAAATCACATTGGACGAAACATTTCATTTCTCTTCCTTAATCTCTTCTCCTTAACCTCTTTCCTCCTTATTTTCTTTTCCCATTGAGTAATATTATTATTATAATGTACTTTATTTACAAATACAGCTATTTCTATTTTTGTACATCTTTAGTTTTTTATTTTAATTTCTATTGAATACGCTTTGTTACTTGAATGATATAAATACAACTTTTATTTTATTTGTTGTTTGGAAGAAATTGTCATTTGACAATAAGCCCGCTAATGCACAATTTATATTATGTACAAAAAGCAAAAAAAAATTGCATATTAATACTTTAAATGTTAGTTTATCTACTTATGCAATTTTAAATTAATGAATTAATAAATACACTTAGAACACAGTAACCTAATTTTACAGTTTAATCAATGATTATTAAAATACACTTTCGTCATGTTAGTTTAAAGGTAATTAAAAAAACTGTATTTTACCGGATATAAGCTATAAAAAAATAATTTTCGTACCACTTTTTATAACTATGATGAAATACAGCTGGTGGTCATTAAACATAAATGTATTTTTATAATTTCAAATGAAAAAATAGATAAAACCGTAGTGAACTTAGGTTGTTTTAAAAATCAACACAAGATTGACCAAAGAATTAACCTATGTGTTTATTAAAATGGTTTCATTAGTAACTTTATTTTATAACAGCTCTATTTCTGGTAAATTTCCAGAATCATTTGTCACTAATTTATTATTCAATTATAAAAGTCTACTGCTAATGGCTTAATACACAAGATTACGTTTTTGTATCCTTTATTTTATTTATGTTAATCGGAACTTATCCCAGTGGACATGCTTTTGTCATTTTTTTGGACATGCATACAGATTAAAATTGAAATCTTTCCAGTTCTTCAATAAAACGTGTGTTAAATTGGTCCTCCTATAAATATGGGTGAGTCATCCCTGCTCACGGAGAAAGCTCCTTGGCAATACTCAAACTCCATATACGAACTAACAAAAAAAATAACTTTCTGTTCTCGTGGAGTGGCTTGGCTCAAAGTTATCATGTTTTCCAAAATAAAAGAGCAAACCTCGTTGGCTCCCTTCTTAACGATATCTTCGTGATATTAATAAAACAGTCATCAATAGACTTCACACTCTAGGCAATCAGTACCAGGACGTTAGCGACTCATTGCACACAAAATTGAGTACATTGGTAATAGTTCTAGATGACTATTTGTTACCATTTTAAAAAATTGTTTAAACTTCTTCATTGGTATTTTTTTTTTCTTTTTTCGTTACTTTTCTTGAATTTATTTATAAGTACAAAATATTTATTTTCATATTTTTTTTTTTACACCATTTTATATTTTTATACATAAATACATACTATTTACCCAAGTATTAGTTTTAGATAATAACATAACTTATAAATAAAAAAACATATCGCTTAATGTTATTCAAAATTGTTTTCTTAGTTTTTTTTTAACTGGGTCAAAGTATTTCTTATGCGAAATCATCCTTTTTTATCGATGATTTCTGGTACCATTTTATTTTTTTATAAAGTAAATCTTTTTTAGACTTTCTCAATTTGTTAATCAATGTGTAACTAATATGTTAAAAATACAACGTGCCGTTTCTTTCAATAAAATTAAAATAAAATAAAATAAAATAAAACATAGAACCATTGTTGGTTAAATTGTGAATTCTAAATACGCTAACCCAAAACCACCGAAGATAAAAAAATATTCTGTAGAGTGTGTAGCGGTATATTGGGTAGAAGGAGATTCTGCATATAGTCGTAGACTGTACCAAAATAAAAATTGTCATGTTTGCACAATTCTGCAAATAAAACTTGTGTTAAATTATAGAAAATCGTAGATAAAAAAAATAATGTAAAACAACTCGTATCCAGGACAAAAGTTGTTTTAAAAGTCACCAAGTTATTATCTACTTAATATTCAAATGAAATAAATGAATAAAGGATGTGGTTTTCTAATCAAACCATAGATTTAAGGTTTATTTTTTAAATAAAGTCAAAAAAACAAGAACTTTAAAAAATTGATAATGATGTCTTTAAATAATCATTGATTTAATTGTTACAAAACGCATTTTTAATTAAGGTCGTGCGTAGCAAATTAGGTTTGCTAAAATAATTCTGTATCGCAATCACAGGTAACATAAACATCTAAAAGTTTGCTCCGAAGTTCAGCCATTTACTTAAGGTGTGCTTCTACGACTAATTGGTGTTTTAATTTGTTTAAAGACCTTGAACAATAATTTAATTACACATTGCTTGTAATTAATGCAATTAAGGGAACGGTAAATTCTGTGAAGAAATATTTATACAGAACTTTCTGTTTCTCAAGAAATGGAATTAAATATAATTAAAAATACAAATTTATATAATTTTTCAGCTACTTCAAATATCGGCGTTTATGTGAAAACACTTATAAGAATTTTATATATTGATCATTGAAGTTCTAATTACTTTTCCCTTTTATCTATTGCGCCAGTATCGAAAGAGAACATTTAATTTAGGTATTTTTTAAATATTAAATATACCAATTTACAGCTTAAACTTACATATTTATTAGGAATATCTTTTTTAAAAACAAAATTTCACCAAGCAACGCACAGTAAAGGAAAGTCACAACAACATAATATATTTATAGTCAAACTCATTAAAATAACATTTCATAGTATGCTCTTATTATTTATTTATTTTTGTTTGGGAAAAAAAACAACAGTTTTTACATATATTGTATACAGAAAATAAAAATAAATATAAACGAAAATTGTGAAAAGAGTCAATAAAAATTTTTCACAGCGGTGTAAGGTATTGATTAAGTACAATATCGGTATTAAAATAAATGCAATTTAACAATTGAGAAATGTTAGGCACTTAAAAGTTGCAAATAAAATAAAAATACATCTACTTATATTCAGTTATAATATAGTAAGCAAGTAAGAGTTTATAAAAAGGTCTTTCAGGCAAGACTGATTGAAATAAATGACTATTATTTATTTTTCGATTTTTCGTTCTTACCATTTTCGTAACTCTTCAAAACCCGTGTTAAATAATTCCTTTACGCGCGATGAAGTAACATCGTGTTACTAAAGTTTCTATGGGGTGCTGGGTTGAACAGGTCACTTAAACTCGGGCGCGCGCGACGAGCGATGGATTTTTATAACCCAAAAACTTATGGACAATTACGCGGTGCAAGGATCCAAAAGTAAAAAGAAAGTACAAAATTATCACTCAAATAACTTATAAGCAATCGCGCGATGAAACGCCATCACATGCTTTCACATAGAACATCATTTAACGCACTGCCGTAAAAAAAGGTATTGTTCCCACGGCGAAGATGTGACATTTTTATCAGGGTTCAGTAGGTAAATTTATATAGTAACATAGAAACTTTCAAAGTAAATGTGGCGCACCAATAAATAGGCGCGTTTGCTAACTATTCTTAGAAACGTAAGGTTATTGTGTTACTGTATAATACTTCGAGCCTTGATGCTGTAGCGTTCTTTTGTGAGAAGTGTGAAAAATTTCCAGATTTTCTTTTAAAATAAAAGAAGGTCAACACTCAATGTATCAACATATTTCAAAGATTTACAAAAAGTTGAAAATTTGATTTTATAGAAAAATTCAATTGTGTCTTTATTGGTTGACAGCTACGCTTCGTGCATTGTTGCGAGGCAATGCAAAAAGTAAGCCGAACAAATAAATGCAGATCAAATTCCTCACAAAATATACGCTATTCACCAGTGTCGCTCAACCAGTAAATATGAGAATCTCCTCAAAATTAGGACAACAATTATGTCCAACCTTCCCACAAGATGAGCGAAGAATCAAGATAAAAATTTAAATAATCTCGGAGCCTCAATAATCGCTGTGTATTGCGATTAAACGTGTAGACAAGGTAATTGCAAAATATCAAAGGCTTTTCTCGAAGTTACAATTTTATTTTTACAAGCAAAAATTATACAGTTTTGTGCGTTTACCTAGCTAAATATAAAATCTAAAAGACCAAATTGCAAACGATTTAGAAAATTAAATTAAAAATGAAAAGAAATAAATAATATTTAATTCTTGACACCAATCATCCATGTTAAATTCTTTAAAATCTTCTTTGTAGACATTCAAAGTTTTTTTTTCCGTTTCAAATAGCCGGAGTATTATGTAAAAGGTTCCAGTTTTTAATGGTACATCTGGCCAACATCTTGGAGTAAGCCATCGCTGTACGCGTTATTCCTCTAAATAATACTTCAACCGATTTTATTGTTGTTGATTCGGCATCGAGTTTAGTAATTAAGAATTTGTATATAGAAATTGACGTAAATTGTAAAGATTTAGACAGATGTAATGATAATCCATTTTGAAGATACCATATATTTTAAATTTATAAAAAAAATAAAAGAGGGTGTTTAGGAAGCCTATAATTATGGACAAAAATAGATCATTAGATTTCGTGTTCTGGCAAATTGAAACGACAATACGATTACAAAATAAATTACATGGTATTTACATGCCGTAAGGCCATGCTTCCTTGATATAAAAGAAGTACATCTTTGATTTTGTCACGTTACACGTTTCTTCCGCTTGTCACGGGCGATTTTTTGCTTTTTCTAGAAATGCACAGTCTGACGCGGTATTGCCATGCTTGAATCTTAACATAGCAAAAATATCATTAAGACTCGTGCTTAATCACGCGTTACTTAAATGGGGCAGGATGAAATATAGTCGTTACAATGCCCAAAATCGCCTGACTGTCTAACCGAGTCATCAAAAGGGTGGAGAGTTTTAAATACCTGCGGTGATATTCCAAACACTCTCGCAGCCGTAGAAAACACTTTTATATCGCGTATTTTGTATGTTAATACACGACATAAAAGTGTTTTCTACGGCCGCGAGAGCGGTTCAGAATAGCACAGCAGGGAGCATAATATGTTGCAGAAAATAGCGGCATTAAAAAAAGTAGGAGTGCGGCCAGGAATACCAGGCGCCACATTCAAATGTAGTGAGATTGGATATTAACTACACAAAAACCTAATGCCACCCATATAATGCTTTCATAACACTGAGATATAATTCCGCTCAGAACCTATAATTCTCCTCTACGGATGCGAATCATGACATCTCACTAGGGCCGAAAACATCAAAATACTAAGTTTTGAGAAAAGATGTCTCAGAATGATCTTGGGTGAGCGGAGGTTTGATTTTGTTAGGAATGAAGTAATAAGACGACAGACGCAGCAAACTCCAGTGGCGACAACTGTCACTAAGCGGAGGCGATACGGTTAACTGGGCCATCTGCGAATGCCTTCTGAGAACCTTAACCAGACTTGCCTACTTTACAAGGCTTCGGGTTCTCGAGATCCTGGACGTCCGTTGCTAATTGTTCGTCTACGAACTACGGGATTCAAACCTAACTCGAGAGGATACACAGGAGCCGGCAGCCGACAGATATGCCGGGAGGCTCTTTGTGGACAAAATAAGGTCCAACTAGGGAGCGGACATGAAATAATGACGAAGATTATCTTTATATATTTATAATTCCTCTCTACGTATGGTGTCACCGAACTCCTCCTAAACGGCTTAACCGATTTACGTGCGGTTTTCAGATAAATACAGATCTTTACGCTGTGCGTGTTCGTAGATATAAAATTTCCAATCTAATTTATAAAAAAGAAGTTAGGAGCATAACTGTTTTATTCATCGATCTACCAGGGTTGCATTCGAGCATTTAAAAAAAGGGAAAAATGTTGTTATTTTGTGTTTAAAAAGTTTTTTTTTTAATGTTTATAAACAACATTAGGTTTTTCTGGATTCCAATCAGACTCTTTTCTTAAATTCCTTATAATTTCTTCCCATTTATTTATTTTTGGTAGTACTAAAATAATATTAAATTTAATACATTCTTTAAAATCGTATTCCTACAAAAGTACACCACTCAGTTGGAGAGAAGACCGGAGTTGGACGTTTGCAAAAAGAATGCCATATTTGAAAAAATTTTTTTTTTTGGTTTTTGAATTGAATCACAAACAAGTACCTGGGTACCTAATTATCAATTAAAAGTTTTTTTCTAAGCTAATAGCAGGCAAGCTAACGTTCGGGCAGAACAGCGTCTGTCGGGTCCGCTAGTTGTATTAAATATTAACGTTTCGTTCGAAGATCTGGTAAAATGCTTTTATTAATTCAAGCGTATATCGGTTTCTGATATCAAACCGATGCTGTGTGTCTTATTACAATAAAGTATTTCAATTAGAACGCAAACAGGTAATAATGAGTACCTGCGAATCTAATTTACCCGATCACAACAACTATTAGTGTAAATTATACCTTCAGACTAACCGCTGTGTAATTGTATACGCGAGGATTCAGTTAGCGCCTAATTTCAGTAAACAGAGAGCGATAATCAGTTGATCAACATGGCATGTGTATGTGTATAATGAACGAGAATAACCCTGCAGAACTAACAAGCAACGTGAAATATTGATAATCAAAATCAAAATTAGTTGAATTAATAGTAGTAATATTATTATTATGATTAGTTCTAGGCAGGCAGTTTTTGGTGGTGGGCCTATATCTCGTGTACTGCAGGCTTATTCTGTCACAGTGAGGAAGTTTAGCTCGACGGGAAATTAGACGTGGAAAAAATATTCTTACGCGTGGTAAAAATTAAAATATTCAATCGCGCTGCGAAGTGAAAACAAATAATGATGATAAAATAATAAAAATAAGACAGTGAGTCAGACGGGGATGCTCGCTGTCTCCAGTATTATTTAATGGATATATTATACAGCGCGCAATCGATGAAATCAGGGAAAACATGAGTCATAGAGAGAGTGTTAAAATACACGGAGAAAAAGTAGACATGATAAGGTTTGCCGATGACATCGTCCTGCTTGCTAAATATGAAGAAGACCCCACTGAGGCTCTGACATCCATGGAAAATGTATAAAATAATAAATATAATATGAAAATAAACAGGAGCAAAACCAAAGTAATGACTGTGGCCCATAATGAGCAACGAATGAATATAGTAATGTCAAGAGCAACTCTGAAAACCGCGAAAGAGTTTGTGTACCTTGGAAGCAGGATCACCTGGGATGAGAGAACAAAAAGAGAAGTCGACTGCCGCATATACCGAGCGATGCTTGCGTTTAACAAAAAATCAGAGATTTTCGAGTCGAATAATATCAATCTAAAACTCCGCAAGCAACTTGCCAAGACCAACGAGTATGTATGGAGCATATTGATGTACGGTTATGAGACATGGTGCCTAACCGAAAGAGATGAAAAAAACTTGAGGCCTTCGAGATGTGGTGCTACAGAAAAATATTAGGAATTTACTGAATAGACCACACCACTAAAGACGAGGTTCTCAAAATAACCGAAGAAGGTAGGTACCTAATCAAAACCATCTCAGAGAGGCGAGCCCGATAGATCGGCCACATTATGCGCCATGAGGGTCTCCTGCACGACATCATAGAGGGAATGGCTGAGGGGACAACTTGCAGAGGGCGCCCCCGACGGGAATATTTGGAGCAAGTATGCGGAGATTTAAACTGCGCCTCATATGTCGAGCTGAAGAGGGCTGCAGAAAATAAAGACCAATAAAGGACGAGATGCAGGGCTTCGCTGCAAACTAATCCCCAGGATTGAGACTGTGAAGAAGAATAAAAATATTTTTTATAAAAACGAACTACCACGCTTTGCATGACGTCCCTAGATCTTCCGAATCAACCAATGATAAGAGAGATATAATAGGTTTCCAGCTTACTCTAAGACAACTGACGTATCGGCAAACTCATCGAGAAGAAAGGGAAGAGAACTTGAGACGTCACACGCTAAGGAATTTCAATAATTCAAAACTAAAAATAAACATGGCGCTAATAATACGATACAAAATTTATGGAATTTAATTTTGCCTTAGTTTAATAGTCTATTAACACTTTTTTTTAACTACCGAACCTCCTCACTTCGTTTCGTAAGTTCGTTCCTTAGTTATATATCCATCTCACTCTAACGCAATCAAAATCGTATTTCGCTCTCGTTCGATACTATTGAATTTGCGAAACGAAATTAGTTACAGAATAAGGCCACTGCTTAAGTTTATTTCAACAGAGAGGGAAAACGTTTTTGAGAAGGGAATATGGAAGTCTAGGCATTTACAGGGCTTATGACCTGTCATTGGTTGGTTTAAGTGGCCACTTGTAAAGTGTGAGACATTCACCATTCTGCCCATGTTTAAACATCCACGTTTCCTTAACATTTCAGTATTAGCAATAATCAACCATTATAAATCCCATTTACCGAATTATTTCAAAAAAATATGTGTAGCGAAAATTTTAAAAACCTTCTCCTACACAATTCACTATTGGTCGCTTGCGTTGTTCTGTCGATTATAGGTCGAAGTGTTCTCTATAAGGGTTACCCCAGTGAGGACGCATTATTTTTAATATTTCATAATTTAAATAACGCAAAACTGAATGAATAAAATATTTACTTATTGCGTTTTGAAATGCTGATTATATACGCTCTGTTTCCACACGTGTTGGTTTATTACAGATATTGAAAGTATGGCGAAAACTAGCGACACCTATTGTTGAAAAGGGGTGAGTTTCAGATGTCACATAAATTAATTCTCCATAGTAAACCAGCAGGCGTGGAAATGAAATATCTAAACCAAGTATATATAGAGAATTGATGCGTGAATATAGAATATGCTCACATCTCTGACTGAACTAGAATAAATCTTCATATTACAGTGTAAGCGCTTTTCCCGTAGTCGCTCAGAACAAGGGGAACAAATGACCTCCCACGGAGCGTGGTGCGGTGCGGTGACTCGAGATTTATTCTCCTTCCCGTTATGTGCAATATGTACGAGTACATGCATCTACTCTTTTGTTTGTGTGGATATTCTATCGAGACAACAGGTCGCATGATGATTTTAGGCAAGATCCCAGGGTTCAAGAGTTCATACAAATTTAATGAACTTCGATTAATAAAATTTTAGTAAAGCAAAAACCAACTGCATTTTTTAGACCATTATTGTCCTTTGAAAAAAAAAACAAAATCGCGTATGTATATAAACGAAACTATCTGAAAAATATTCTGAATCTCTTATTTAAAAAAAAAACTCGTTTCTTAAATTGATAATATCTCTTACTTTTCCATCTTTATACATATCATTCCTCTGCACGTGTGATGTCACCAAACTTCTCCTTAACGGCTTGAACGATTTACGTGCGGTTTTCAGAGAAATATAAATCTTGCGCTGTGCGTGTTCGTAGATATTAAAATCTTCAATCTTATATGTAAAAAATAAGTAAAGAGCAAAAATGTTTTATTCATCGATCTACCAGGGTTGCATTCGAGGAGAATGCATTTGCAAAAAAATGAAAAGATGTGGTTTTTTTGTGTATAAAAAAGTTTGTTTTTGGATGTTTGCAAACAGCGTTTGTTTTTTGTGGATCACAAACAGATTCTTTCCTTAAATTCTATATAATTTCGTTCCATTTATTTCTTTTTACTGGATTTTTGGTAATACTAAAATAATATTAAATTCAAAACATTTTTAAAAATCGTATTCTTACATATGTACACCCCTCTGTTGGTGAGAAGACCGGAGTTTGACGTTTGCAAAAAGAATGCCATATTTGAAAAAATAGTTATTTTATGTTTTGAAATTCAACCATAAACAAGTACCTAGGTATCTACTTAAATTCAATATTTGAATATTAACAATTTTCAGTTTTGGAATTCGATTATTAATAAGTACCTTGGTACCAACTTATCAATGAAAAGTCATTTTCCAAGGTAATAGCAGGCAAGCCAATGTTCGGGCAGGACAACGTTTGTCGGGTTCGCTACGCTAGTATGCATATAAAATCGATGTTTTTTTAATACTTTGTTATATGCCCATATTGTGTTCTGTTCTATTATTATTTTATTTTATTTACAATCACTCTGTGTAAAAGTTAGAGCTATTTCCTCTACCAAATTCATTGCGACAAGTGGGATTCCTCAGGGATCACTCTTGGGTCAGATTTTGTTTATTTTGTTAAATAAAAAAAATATAGTAAAAAAATAAAGACGTCACTCCCTATTATGTTCATAAGAAAAGTTTCTTTCTTTTGTGTAATGAGGAATGTGAATTTAAATACTACATTTATTAAACTTATATTAAAAATTGTATTTATTCGTAATATTGTATACTTTGGTTTTTTTATCTTAATAAACTAAAAAACAAAATTTAGTTCAAACAATTCTTTCATCTGTTGATGTTTATGAAGTTAAAGAGCTGTTTATAATTATAAGAAAAAAACATTTTTTCATAAAAAAAGGCGTCTTGCACCGTATCTTCCTAGCTTCCTGATATTTTAAGTTAACCTCAACGAAATAGAGTTGTTTTAATTATCGCTATATAATAAAGCAAAATCTAAAAAACTGTGTTTATTTTTTTATTCCAACGAGTCTGGTAGTCTTTAATACACATTAACATTAGTAGTTGTTTGGTTCAGTTTAGTCATAGTCTGAATTTATCTTAGCAATCCAGAGTCAGTTTTAAATAGCGTGTCCATACACAGTCACATATTAATGGTGACTCCAACGTGATCACAGTAATGCACAGTAATCTAGAGCTTCATAATCTTGTAATAATCTAGATGTATAAACATTTATCTATAGGTTCTTTCATCAGCGATGGCGGTGGGTGTGAAGGTGAAATACGGCGACGTATAGGTATTGCCAAAAGTGCTATGAGTTGGCTGGTGAAGATTTAGAAGAATCGCAGTATAACCGTTAACACCAAAAAGAGACTGGTGAAGGCCTTGGTTTTCTCAGTGTTCATGTACGGTGTAGAGTGTTGGACACTGAGGGAAACTGAAAAGAAAAAAATCGAAGCTTTCGAAATGTGGTGTTGGCGGCAAATTCTGCGGATTTCGTGGTCGGCCAGACGTACGATTACATCTATACTCCAGGAACTGGACATCTGGAATCCTGGAATCCTTCAGTTCTTTGAGCATATTTCCAGGGAGAACTCTGATAATTTGGAGAAAACTATTCTTCTGGGAAGTGTTGAAGAGACAAGGTCGCGTGGATGTCAACAGACAAGATGGAGCGGCACAGTCACTGAATTATCAGAATCATCACTGACGAATGCCTATAGAAGAGCACAAGACCGCTCCAGATGGAAGGAGACTGTTTACAGACGAGCCATGCCTAGAGTCAGGCGTAATCACTATCCTCAGACATGAGGCACGGATTAAAGAGAGATAATCTAGATTAGGAACACAGCGATGTTGGCTTCATAGAGTTTGGGATACGTTATTATTATTTTTTGTAATATATTTATATGTATTTGCATTTGCCTACCATCCAAGAGGTCCTGGATTCATATCGGTGTTTTTATAATAGAATATTATTTCATAGTCCCTGGACTGGCACCTGAAGCGTAAGACTGATCATACCTTCATGTAATAAAAATGATCAAGATACACTACGATTGGTGTATCAATGCAGTGCCCTATGCACCATTAGGCGTGAAAAGGGAATGACGATGAAATAAAATAAAATGAACAAATTAATTAATGTATCAAAATAAGGTTTTGCTCTATCTACGGTGAACCGGAAATTTCAAAATCAAAATACTTTTTGTTGTAAAAAAAAAAAAACAAAATGTTTTTAAAAGTCGAAGTTCGTCCTTTAAGAATGTCCGAGTTCATAAATAGCCGGTGTTAATGGGACGGGCTCAAATCGCCGGTATCGGCATTCGGGAAATATGCCGCTCGGTGAAGAGGCACCTTTGTGTATCGTACTACTGGACCAAATTCACCCCGCCCGACTCCGAGCACGTATAGGTGAGGGTACGGAGGCATGTATCGTGCGCTTAGCGCGGGGAGGGAAAGGAATTTACACAGGACGTGATTTTACTAAAGAATCCTAGCGGTCGAAGGAAAGGGAAGTCATAGTGTACTATATTCCAGTTAATGTCTCAACACGTTTATTTCTAACTTTCATTTTGTACGACAACGAGCCGATTTGCTTAAATTTGATAATTATATAAAAGGCCATTCTAGATTACGCTGATGTTTCCATGATTTAAGCCATGAGCATAGTTACAAAAGGAATTCACAAAAAAATATTTAGAAAACTATAACAGATTTAAATGGATAAGAATGAATCTTTCGAATTGCAATAATCTTTACCCAGCCGCAGCCGGGACCATAGTACGGAGCCCCAGTCCTGATTGCTAGTTAGTTCACCCGACTTCTTCAAAGATAGGCCGATTTCATACAATCTGATCCGAAAAATCTACAAAGCACCATAAACACGTGGGATGCGTCGATATTTATTGTACCGCGTTTTTTCTTTATTTATTCGTTTATTTACTTATAAACATTTTATTTCACATTTTTCTTGACATAAGTCTCAACTCCATTTGACTAAAAGTTCTGTGTTGAGTTGGGACGAGTAATCAGTTAACACAGACACGCGAGTAGGTAGGAAGAAATTGCCTTAAGGCAATATGCCCGCCCTTATATGTATATTTATTGTATATGTATACAAAGTGTCAAATAAATAAATAAATATATCACCACAAATGTTATATATAATCAGAAACATAATATCAATTAAAAAATAATATTATGGGTCCCATCAACATGGCAAACAGCAAACTCAGACATTCGGAAAATTATTAAAGAGTATCCCTCCAACTAAGGAAAATCGAGTCTTTAAATCCTCTTTTGAAAATGGTTTTTGTCCTTGAGAGCTTAATACGCTCTTCCAAAACTATTGAACACTCTCAGTGCGATAAAGGAGAGATGTCTCTGTCCAAAAGTCGTATGGGTTTTGATTATGACAAAATTCATGCTTTGGAAAAACCTCGTAAAAACATTTTGCCAAGATCTCTCCTTTTTGTTAGACCAGAAGTGTAGAGTGCTTCTTTTAGGTAGAGTTGTCTCATATCCAGCACCTTCATGCATTGGAGCAACTATTCTGACGGGTATGTCGGAGCGCGTCGGAATATTATTTTCAATAATAATTTCTGTGAAATTGTGAGAGGCTTTAAGATTGGCACCCAGCCGACTATTCTAGAGGTTACAGTGATTTAAAACAGAACAAAGTACATATTTTTGAATGTCAATATCCAGAATGTCTCTTAGAGAGCAGAATACACGGAACTATTATGGCATTATTACTAGCGATATGTGCACAGAAGTCCGAGAACAGGTTAACAAAGCATCAACGGTGTCGGGGTGTCTAAGGAATGTTATATGGAGAAATAGGGATATGCGTATTGTTAGCAAGATCAGAATATACAAGACACGTGTAAGACCCATCATGACGCATGCTGTGGAAGCGCAAGATGATACTGTTAACACTATAGTAGTGTTTCCCAGCTTTTTTTATGCCGTGCCCCACCGTAGTCTTTTCAAAAGTCAGATGCCCCACCGGCATTTTTTTTTTGTTGCAAATCATCTTGTAAAATGTCTGTAAACATACAAATCCCTAATGAAATTAAAAAATCCTAATCTAATACATATAATATGACTGAAATGTTTACAAAACCCAAATTGAAAATGTAATTAAGTAGAATAAAATAAATACGTGTATGGTGCCCTTTATAGACACGTCTTCCGCGCATGGACATACCTTCAACAATGTGCTATTAAAATACCACAATACAATTATACAGCTCGGGCCCGGTACCAATACCACATCTACAGCTATATCCTGCACAGTTTCCGTGTTTTTAGATAAAAATTGAAATTGTAACGGGTTTCATTTTATTTTAAGTACAATTTGGCGTGCAGTAGATCCAGATGAAGATAGTAGCGACAGATTTGTGTACGCTGAAGCCAGAGAAATCTCATCTGAAGAACGTTCGCCTGGAAGACCACCCGAGTGTTGGAGGAACAGTTGGACCTAATCATCTCAGGAGAACAACTAGTTTTCCGCAACACAGATCTTAGGATCTTTTAAAGATGAAGAAGAAGAGAACTTATTTTTGCATTTTTAAACTTATTTAATGGCAGACAAGCGTACTAACCAGTACGCCCATAAAGCTAAATAACCTCTACTCGATTTCCTTTCGCGAAATTTTTACTTGAGAGTAGACTCTTAATATAAAAAAACTAAATAGAACAATTAATTAGGTAAGCATCGTATTTTATGGGTGACCCCGTGTAGGTTGGATTCGTTCCGAAGTTTTGGTTACCGTTGTAAACTATGTAATGTGCAGAAAAAAAAAATTTGTACTAGTAGTTTGTACCGTGTCGCAGTCAGCAGTAGGTAAAGTCGGTATCGTTTTGTTGTTTTTTCGTGTTTACTGCCAGTAATAATATTAAACCCGAAAAGCAAAAACCCCCTGGAAACTGAAGCAGTTTATAAACTGAGCTGCTAAGAAGGTGACATTGAACAAACGGGGCGTACGGCAAGAAAAATAATTGACGAATGCAAAAGAGTTTGTAAACTTGGACGCCCTTAAAAATCAGCTATAGCGCGGAACATTTCATAGAAACAGGTCATTTTTATTTCTTTAAATAAGGAATTCTTCAGGGTGCCTGGAAGAATGGCTAGACAGGTGCCACCGTTTTGTAGCAACAATTCACGGACAGTGTATACTTGTAATGCCGTATTAAACAGACTTCATGAACTCGGCAATAGTTATTCCCACGTATTCGATATATTTAGTGTAGAGTATTGTTCCTATAGAACAAACCTTTTGAACTTTTTCAAATATGGTGAATGGTAATTATATTTATTTATTCATGCATTTCATAATATACACAGTTTATTGTTCACTTCGCCCAGCTGTATGAAACAGTACTTATGATTTTCTTGTTGTATTACTGTAGAATGTTTTATTATTTAAACTTTCTACTGAATATGCTGTATAATTTTTAGGTTAATTTTATAAATATAAATCTTGTGTAATTATTTATATAAATCTTGGGTATAAAGAAAATTTAAGTTTAAAAACAAATATATTAAGCCAAATATGTAATATTATAAATGTTTGTAAAAGGCAGATTTGCGGTTTATGTTAATAAAATAAAAAAAATAAAAAAATTCTCTATAAATTCAGAAACTATAGCACACGAATAACAAAAGAAGCGATAGTTAAACAGGCACCCGAATAACATAAACAGAGACGACGGGCTTAAATTAAACTCAACACGGTTCCGGGCACTACCAGTAAATATTAAATAGCAATCCACCCTGCGTAATTTGATCGTGTCGTGTGGATTTGAACGATACGTATGAAATGGGCCATATTGGTACATTGAATTAAGGAGATGGAGTCAGAATGAACTGAGCCAAAGGAGATAAGGCTAATTTGCGCGCATTAATTCCTAAAATCATTCCGGCCATTTGTTGTTCCGCATCATTAGCCCCCGGGCCTGGGACTACACAATATACTTACCAATGTTATGCCGAATATTTCTCACAAGAAGAATATATCTTTTATCTCTCGGAGGAGTTAGAAATATTTTATTCATTTATGTGTCGAAAATGGGTTATCTTATTTACTTTACATAAAAAGAAACGTGTTAATTTACAGATACCTACTTCAAATTTTCTTTTAAATATACAAATATCGGTAAAGACAATTCGATTTTACTTTGCAGACAATTAAAGATAAACCTGACAAATTTCCGTTATATTCGAGACCCTGGCTTTAACGTAAAAAAAGGTGGATATACTATAAAAAATCCCTATTTGTTAAAAGCTTTCAGAAATCAATGGCAATAAAAATTTATAAATAAAGGCGGGTACGAACAGTTTTCTTTGTTTTCTAATAAGAGTTGCTTATTTTTTGCCTCGCCAATTAAGTACAATGCTTGCAATATTTAATACAAAAGGTATGTTTTCCCTGACTGTTCAGACTATTGCGTGAGGATCTGGCGGGATAGTCGGCTTTGGTCTTGTTAAGAAACTTCTCCGTATTTGCTTAGTGAAGAGAAAACCACAGAAAACTCATCCAGGAGAAACAGATCATTCGTGTTCGGCATTCTGTGTCCTACTTTTATTTATTTCAACAATTAATTACCTTCGCTATTTTTACCGAGTACGATATTACCTTAGTAATAGGTAAGTCCTCACGACTAACTTATTGCGGTTACGACATCCCATTCAGACTTTTGCGTGTGCAATGAAACCAAAACCAGAACCTTTCATTGGCTATTCTCAAGAAAAAGTCTCGAAAAAGAAAATTGTGGATAAGTCGGCCTCGCAGTGAAGTGGTTTCAAAAAACCATGACCGAAGGCCCGGGTTAGATTTTTTGGCAAAGTGATAAAGGATATTTGCTCAAACGTACACTGCAGAATGTATCTGTCTCTGGATTCGTACCTGAATGTACAATGCAGTGCCTTATGCACCATTAGGTACAGATGAGGATGATGATGATAATGATGATGATAACGAAACATCTGCAGCTGTAATAAACTGGATTTTAGTAACATAATATAGTGCTCGCTTTAAATTTACACTTTTACAAGAAAAAAATATTTGGTTTGAGATAAATTTTCCCAAAAACTGAGAAAAAGTTAAACATTATACATGTAAACATATGCAAATTGATCTGAATATTGAATTTATTCGTAGATACATAATGTTATTACATTACATTCGATTTTGAGGGTTTCAGAGTGTCAGACATTCTCAGAATTATATTTCATATTATTTACCTCATTGAACGTGTGTACCGAATATTGTTAAGAAATTGATACTTCCTTTTCAGTTTGTACCATGGTTATATTTTCCGTACACCAATATACTACATTATGAGACAGTAACATTTCGTGTGGTTATTTCTATTCAAATAACACTATTACGGGTGTCGTAAACATTTAGTTTTTTTAAGGAACTCATTTTGAAAATTCATATTTGTGAATATCTATCGAAATTCTAAACTATTGACAACAATGCACGTTGGTTACGTCTAAAAACGTATTTGTCATAAAACTATTCATTTTTTCTATTCGTTAGGTTAAAAAAAGTTTTAAATATGTAGGTTGTTTCGCCACATGTATTTGTAGGTTGCAACGTTAATTTCATTGACTGCCTACCGAGTCCCAGTGGGAATGTTGCAATATTATTTTACTGCTGGTACCATCTCTTTTCTCTCCGGTCCAAAACCACCTGAGCTATCAACAAATGTGAATGTGATTCTGTATCGATATTTTATTAATATGTTTCTTTTTTGGGTGATACCGTGTGTGTTAGATTTGTTCATATGGTAGGTATGCAGATCCTCTGGTAATATCTTCTTCCTTGTTCTTTTTTGTAGCTTGCGATTTAATAATAGTACAGAATGTGACAGGATAGCCAAAGTGCTGAAGAAACATAATATTAGAACAACGTTTCGGATGGTAGACAAAATTAAGAACCATTTACTGAGCCTAAAAAATAAGAATCCCTTGGAAACGGAAGCTGTTTATTAACTATGTTGCCAAGGATGTGGTAAAATATACATAGGACAAACAGGGCGCACATCAATGAAAAGGATTGACGAATACAAAAGAACGTGTAAACTTAGGCATCCTGACAAATCTGCAATGGCGAAACACTTTATAGACACCGGACATTTTTTCGCATTAGAACCGAAAAATTTGCATAAACCCAGTAATTACAGTGCACGAATAATAAAAGAGGCAATTGAAAGGAACATTTAGATCAGGTTGTGGTCCTGTGGCTTGTGTCTCGGACTCACGGACCAAAGTTCCGTGGTTCGAATCCCACATTACCCCAACTTGATTCCATTTTCTAATAGTGAGTTATTTGCAACTCGTTGAAAATGGCCCTCAAAATTAAATATTTGGGTAAATCATAAGAACACAAATATTACTTAAAAAAAAAAAAATACACAGACACCCAAATAACATAAGCAGAGACAACGGGCTTAAATCAAACTCAACATGGTTCCAGCACTACATACTACAAAAATTCATAAAAATGTGCCTACGGCCAACTGCGACACGGTACAAATTACTAGTACTTAAACACTTACTTTTTTCTACAAAACACTCAGTTTACCCTAAAGATGGCTCCTGCAATGGTAGCCGAAACGTTGGAACAAGTCCAACACACACGGTATCACCCAAAAAAGAAACATATTGATAACAGTGACCTTTAAAACCTTCATAACGATATTTTATTATTCGAAATAATACATTTTGGATCCGTCCACCGTGTTATCGCGTGCATCACAAATCAAAAATTTAATGACAAGTGCCTAGCTTGCGACAAAACATCTCATAGAACCCGCCGTGAAATAAGTTCGAGCATTAATGTCGGAAGAATCCCAGTACAAGGTACGTAATTGCGTTAATTTAGTAGTGGGGTTCAGTAGCAACAGTATATGGAAAATAAAGCAATTTGCAACTACAAAATTCGCGAACCAGCGAAACCGCAATTCGGACGCCTACCTGCTATCTGACGAGTAGCGCGATCACTATGTATAATACGTGAGCACAGATTATCATATCTAAATATGAGGAAAATGACAAAACTGTAGGCACAATTAAAAGCCTTACCAGCAGGTTAACTTTAAAAAATTCCTCACGTAATTTTTCATTGATTTCACCGTGCGTTTTTTTCATGTAAATTAGTATGGAATAAACCGAGTGAATCATTATTTACCGTCGAACGGAAAAGTAGTTTTTAAGCATTTTTTGGTTTGAGATAAACACGGAACCCTGACGGATGTCGCATCACTTGAGGTATTGTTGACACATCTAACTACGAAAAACATGTTTTTGTGTATCCTATAAAATATATTACTTACCCGAAGACGCTAGCCTACTGCCTCTATTTAACGTAATCTCATAAGAAATAAAACAACAGTGTCAAATCACAGAATCGTAGAGGCCAAGTGAGTGGCTCAGAGCCAAGGGTGCCTATCTAACATATTTGTACTTTTGAGATAATTGAGGGTAAATTTATATGAATATTATTATAAAGTTATGAGCACTAGCAATACTTGACACTGTCAACACCAGATGCCAGGCCTACCAATGCAGCGACGCAATACGAGACCAGCAACTACAAATCCAAGTTCAGGCTTTGGTTACTTTGACACTACGCTACGTGTTAACAATTTTCAATATTTAACGTAAATTTAATTTAATATCGGCCTCGTGGTATAATGGAGCGACTGTTTGCTAGGAGAGACAAATCTAGAATGACTTGCCAAGCTGTGTGGGTATGCAGACGACTGTAGATATATTGTTGTCACCAACAATATACCTAAATTCCTTACACTCACCATGCAAGAGGTCTCAGGTTCGATTCCCGACATGGTTGATTTAAAATATTTATTTAAATAAGTGTTTTCATACTAGAATATTTCATAGTCCCTGGACTGGTACCTAAAGCGTAAAACTGATCATCTTACCTTCATGTAACAAAAAAGGATCAAGATACGCTGCGATTGGTTTACCAATGTAGTGCCCTATGCACTATTAGGTGTGGAAAGGGAATGATGATGATGATGATGATGATGAGGAAATTTATTATCACGGTTAGGTTCAGCTAGATTGTCAGCATTTATTTTTTTGTATTTTTCCCCTTTACGGTCATTTAAGTCAATAATAAAACCCCAGATAAAAACATATGTGAAATATTTGTATTTAACATACGTAACCTTGAAAGAAAACATTCGGCAAATCAAAATTCCATATAAGTATTTACATATTTACACAAAAACAGTCAATCTACTTACCTAATTATAGGAATAGTGTCATCATAAGATCACTTATTATGACAGGCACAATTGAATGCAATAGAATTAACTCTTTTGGGAAGGAATAAACTATAGAAGAACCTAACTACAAGGTTAGAGTATTATTGGATAGGTACCTTTGACTCTGAGCCACTCAATTAACAGGACCATTTCAGGATGTCGCCAAACTTGTCACGCAGCAAATTTATAGCTTCACCAAGAGTCCTATACCTGAGGTGAACTGAACTATTTTATTTAAATCCACAATTTGCAAGCATTATTTGAATGAAAGGTATGAGTAATATAGACGCAGAAAAAAAAAAGATTTTAAGGTTAAGGCATATTATGTGTTATCAGTAAAAATTATAAATAATTTATATACATATGTACAATGTTGGGTTTTATTAGGGCACTGATAGAATATGGTGAAGTGTGCCTTACTTTAAATAAAATTTTAAAAATACCTGTCTATGTAATATAACATCTATTACGGCTATAGGCTAGTATACATCAGAAGCATAAGTGATTATAAAAATGTGCTTGATACTTATATGGTGTAAAATAAATCTTGACATATTCTGACCTACTATTTGTTTCAATGAATGTATTTTCGTTATGAAAAATAAACGATCTATATCATTGAATTTTGCTATGAGATTTCATTATTATATCAGATTTTTTAAATCAGATACATCTTTCTGGGTAAATAACATTTTTCTTCGCAACAGTACGTTCCTGACAACTCCAATTTTAGTCTAAGAGACCTTTTACAAAGAGAAATATCACAAATAAGTCTACAGCAAATATTCATTACGAAACAGCATATTACATCGCACGATCCTTTGTAGACTTCTACAATTCCACCAGTTTCCTTCTTAATAATAATTTCTACTAAAATTTTCTTCCATTCTGAATAAATTAAAACCCGTGTTTTTATAAGAATATCGCGATACTAGAAGGAATATGAAAACAAGCTCTACTTGCGCCGTTATGAACTAATTTTATATGGACGTATATCTTCAAAACCGCACCTTTTTATATTTATTTCATCCTCCTTGTGGAATCAGCGAAAAAATCTGACCTTCGCCTTTGATCCGTGAATCACCTTCTCGCTATTCACTGCATCAACTTTAAAGCGCTGTCCGCCGCGATAGCCACATTTTTGAGTTAGTTAAGCTTCCAAAAATACAGTTCTTCGCCCTCCAGTCAACTGACCGATATCCTATAACCCGCTCCTCAATTCTTTCTCACATAATCTGACACCAGTGCCTCGATTATAAACGCCATCTTCATCTTTATATATCGAGGCGGTATACTTAAATTCTGTACTATCTGTATCTCACCTCGGTATGTTCTACCTACTTGTCATATCGACATCATATGATCGAAACGAGCCGACGGAATAACCGCAAACAATTAGTCCGCATTCCTTACGTCATTAACATTAAAAATATTTCTCATTTATATTTTAAAAAGACATCTTTAATAAAAAGTGCTCACTTTAAAGCGATCGCGTAAACTCCAAACTTAACTCCAAAAAATCCCAATTCAAGCAAAAAATGCTCCCTTGAACGTGGTTTTTGTATGACTTTTGGAAATCACCGAGACGGTATGCTTAATAGTTAAAAATAACGGATGAAAAGTTAATGATATTTAATCTCATAAAGTATCATTAAAAATACATAAAAAAAGTATCGAAAGATTGATAAAATACGCGTTGTAAAAAGAAATCTAACCCGCAGTAAATGAGCCTCAATTTTTTCCATTAAACCTCTTACAAATGATAAAATGGGAAGCAGAATAACAAAATACTATTTTTATTAATTAAAAGTTCTAAATTACTTATTATCGACAAACTTCGATTTTTAACTATTAAATATTTACCTTTTGTTATAAAAAGAACCTTCAAGAAATCTACTATTATATATGCATTGCACTTACTTCACTGTCATTGCTGTGCAGTCTAAGCTGGAACCCTGGAAGGAGATCTTTCCTCTTGTTGACGTCCTCCAGCGCTAGATAGGCGGCTGGCATGCACGCCTGCCCACCCTGCCATCCTCCCTCGCCAGCGATAGGAAATATCCCTCCGATGTGAAGCACTTCTTCTTCCTCTTGCTGCAAGGCCATAGCTTCAGGACCCGCATCAACGCAACAGATCATCATCAGGAAAAGCGCAAGAATCGGTAGACGATACAATGCGCAGACACCACGACGACCAGATTTCCAGAAATGATGCACCGAACCACTCATTGTCACACTTGATTTAGATTGACCGTAAGATTTTGAATAACTTGATTTTATGAACTCGGCAATCACGCAAGATTTTAAATACGCACTTTTGAGAAATGACCGTGTACAGATATAAATGTTTTTGATTGAAGTAACTTTGTTTAATTCCAAATTTATTTGCGTAGTGTAAGAATGTTTTTGAGCGTTTATCGCTAATAAAGTGGCGATATTTGCCGCGAGACTGAGCTTTTGCCGTTTGTTTTGATTTATTTTTTCGGTGGGCATTAAGTTTACCCCAGAAAAAAGTAAAAAGCTTTCGATCGAATGCCAAAAACGTAGAAAAAAATCATGAATCAATTTTGATCTTAAAAAAATAAAACAATTTACTCTAGCGAGAAGCTTATCACAAAGTACATTCGATGATAGATACATTGTAGAAATGAGCATCGCTCCTATCCTTCGGTACATTACTTGAATTTTCGCAACTAGGCATTCACACCAATTTGATAAACGAACTAAACAACTAAGTCTATTCAACTTGAGTTTTGAATACTTAACAACACGATGAAACGGTGAAGTGAGAGTGATCAGTAGAAAATTTAAGAAAAAAGTCACGTAGAGAAATGGGAGATGTTTGCATAATTTTGTTTTGAATTTGATACGAGGAGTTATTGTTTTTTTGGCCATTTTCGTTCTAATTTTTATCCGAGTGCTACCGAAGCATGTTCTGAACTTGTTTGCCGCGCTGTGACTCAGTTGTTTGAAGTTGCAGGGAGCGTCCTCCTGTTTCGGCTCATCAGTTCCACTAGCAAATATGGAGTTCGGGACTCGCGAAGTTTGGGAGACGCGACTCGAGAGATGCGGTTTGAGCTGCTCCAACTTTCTTTCCGGTATCTTCTGACCATCTATTCCGCAGTTGGAAGGATAGATTGCAGCTTGCTGTTGCATTCTCCGATCAGCGACTTGCAGTGAAGGAGGTCTGTGGTACCGAGAGCGATTCTGAAACAATAAAAATAATACTTTAAAAACGATTCACCTTCAATTTTTAATAAACCGGATTTAACAAAACGAAAAACCGATGGTTAAGCTATGAACGAGGTGATTTTTAATTCGTGTAACGCATTTTACATATTTTTTTTTATTTTTACTTTAATTTATTTATTTCTGAAACCAACACAGTCATAGTAATAAACAATACATAAAGAATAACAACAAATTACAAGATCAATTATGGGTTTTATATAAGAACAAAAATATAAAAAAACAAAACGTACAGTTCGCTAGTGGGAAAGAAAGTGGGATGGGAAAATAAAGAAGGAAGAAAAGAAGAAGAAATACTAAGTAAATATAAAACAATGAAAAAAGAAATAAAAATGTAAATAAATGTATACATATTACAAGTTTTTCCGTAGGCTTTTTTTATTAACAGTGTTTTGAGTTACCATTCATATTTATTGTCATATACAGTAAAATAATAATTACAAAGCACGTAAATTTATTAAAATTGTAATAATTATTATGATTAACAAATTACAACAGGGATGGAGAATACCTTAAAGAAGGGAATATGAAAGTCTAGGCATTTACGGGGCGTATGATTTGTCATAGGCTAGTTTAAGTGACCACTTTATACACTGTGTAACATGCAACATGTGTAACATGCTTGTGTTTGGGCATCCATATTTCTTCAATTCTTCCATTTGTCGATTTTAGTGAAATTAAAGGCTGAAACCTTTATTGTTGTGAAGAGATCCATCTGACTGAATTATTTCACATACGAGGCAACGCCTGAAAACCATTTTCTAATTTTTAAACTTCTTGGACCAATCCAGTATTTTGCCTACAAACATTTGGAAAAACTCGAATATTATAATAGTTATGTTTTCGATAAATTTATATCCCAACGGAGCGACCGATAGACATATTTTTTTGCGTAAGTTTAGCCGGAGAGGTAAGAAATAAAATAGGATACTTAATTTTCATCCCAAAATTTAAAAAAAAATACATTAAAAAAATATGAGTAATAATAAAATCTTTATTTGGCATTTTAAGAAGAAAACGCTATGATACATTCTCACTTATCCTATTTATGCTGTATTTGGGGTTTCGCTAACAAAAACCAGATTTCTGAGATTCAAGTTCTTCAAAACCGAGCTCTGAGAAGCATTCTTGGTTTGAAATGGGATTCCCATGTCAAGGATATTTATCGTAACACAAAAATACTTCCTTTCAAGGTAATGGCACTGTATGACATCACTAACACTATTTCAAACATCATAAACTTTTCTGCTCACACAAATTTAAAACTTACATTTAATCATGAAATTCACAACTATAATACACGACATGCAAAAAATCTTCACATTTCTAAATTTTGTTCCACGAAGTTCGGCAAAAGGTCTCTGGAATACATTGGTCGTATACAATTTAATAAACTGCCTGATGACCTTAAAAATGAAATGTCGAGTGGTAAATCTCAAAGACCAGAAATGAAGACCTATTTCTTGAATCTTTTTGAAAGTGATAGTTTTTAGCTCAGTTTCTGTGAATAGTCTATATATTGTGTTTTAGGTTTAAATGTTTTTCTTTTCTTTTTTTAATATTAAGTTCACAGAATGTTTAAATGTTTTTATTTTCTTTTTTAATATTAATTTCACAGAATGTTTAAATGTTTTTCCTTTCTTTTTTAATATTAAGTTCACAGATTGTTTGAATGTTTTTATTTTCTTCTTTAATATTAAGTTCACAGATTGTTTAAATGTTTTCTTTCCTTTTTTAATATTAAGTTCATAGATTGTTAAAATTCGTTAAATTTTTTATTGTTTAAATGTATACTATGTATTGTTACAAGAAATGTACTATTTTTTTTATGTACCGTCCCAAATGAGTTTTCTCGTACAACTCCTGGGAATATAATATCATGATATTCATGTCTTATATGTTTTATTAATAAATAAAAAAAAAAAAAAAAAAAAAAAAATTACATTTACAAAGCACCAAATAATATAAAATAGAGTGTAAACATTAAAAAAGAATACTTATCTTTATTCCTAAAACAGTACAATTGTTGTACTAGTAAGTACATTGTTATGGATTGTTATTGTTACATTGTATTTTTTCCAATGTTAGTTTTTTTAAGTTATACATCAACAATGAGCAACACTATTTTAATGTCAACAATAATCTATTTAAAATTAATTCTTGTAATTTTTATAACTGACTTGATTTATCTATGGTTGGTTTGGTTTGCTTTTCGTATTGGTTTTATTTTTTTAAATTTTTTTTTTTAACATAAACGGCAAATCTGCCTTTTACAAAAAATTACATTACTAACATGTTAGGCATAATATTTAAAAAAAAAAAAACGCAAATTTCCTTTTACCCAAGATTAAAACAAAAATTAACCTAAAAATTATACAACATTTTCAGTAAAAATTTTAAACAATTAAAAAATATATTGCAACACAGATGAAGAACAATTAAGAGAAGATAGTATAGAAGTTTAGGCATCTACAGGGCTTATGACCTGTCAATGGCTGATTTTAGTAGGCACTTTACACACTGTGTAACATTCACTATTCTGACATATTTTAACATCTATATTTCTTGGTCCATGAAGAAGTATAGAAATTGAAAAAATAAGATTTTAGGCGTTGCATCTCACCCGCATAATAAAGGTTTCAGCTCTTTAACTTCACAAACATCAACAGATGAAAGAATCAAAGAAATATAAATGTTCAAATATAGATAGAATGGTAAATGTTACACAGTGTGTAAAGTGGCCACTTAAACCAGCCATTGACAGGTCATAAACCCAGTAAATGCCTAGAATGTTCAAATATAGGTAGAATGGTAAATGTTACACGGTGTATAAAGTGGCCACTTAAATCAGCCATTGACAGGTCATAAACCCTGTAAATGCCTAGACTTCTATATTACCTTCTCTTAAATGTTCTTTATCTTTGTTGTAATATGTTAATATAAACAGCTTCCCAGGGAGTTGAATCCAGTCCTTGTCTACAAAAATTTGGACAAACTCTAAATATTGTTGATTTAAGAATAAATGTAAAAAACAAATTAAATAATAAAATATTTTAAAGTAATATAACAAGAAAATCGTAAGTTCCAGGTTGAGCTCGGCAAAGTGAACAAAAAATTGTAAATATATTTTGTAGTAGTATTTTGGATCTGTGAACAAAATAACGATGCTACGTCACCAAAGACTAACGGATCATTCCATTTCTTTCACAGCGATAGTTGGAAGACCGAGCTTCTCTCTATCCCGGTAAATAAATCATCCCATCGGGAAAATTCTTATTGACAAACGACACGACAATTTAATTACCTCAATAATTTCTCCCCAATACCGCGTGAGAGAAACCGCGGGTAAAAGCTGAAAGCAAATAATTTCATTTTATTATTGTTACATTTTTATCTATGTTTAGCACAGAAATTTCTTTAATATATTTCGTCAAAAATTTAGGTATTGTCATTAATAACCATTAAGAGTGGCAAGAATAGGTTACCGAAGTGAGTCGCAAACTTTATTGCAGTTTGCACTCACATAAAAGATTACAGAATTTCTAGCCAATCAATGTTAACCAAACATTAGTGCAGAGATTACTTCTCCCATTCCTTGATTATGCAGATGTCTGTTACCCAGATGCTAATTCCGAACTGCTCGATAAGTTGAAACGATTGCAGAATATTTTTACACGTTATATCTTTAATCTTTGCAAATTACACCACATAACCGAATACCGCACGCAACTACACTGGCTCAGTATCGATACTATCAGGCATAGAAGAAACATTCACATTCTATCACTTCTTTACAATATTTTGATTAATCTCACTTTGCCTGTTTATTTGAGAGAGCTTTTCCAACCCCTTTCACAACATGGAATATCTCTTCGCTCTAGAAACGAGAGAACCTTTTAATACCCCTTCATCTCTCTAATTTTTTTGCATCCTCTTTCACAGTATTAGTTGCTCGATTGTGGAATAATCTACGCACTAATGTTAGAGTCGCCCCTTTCATTTTCAGTTTCAGTGCTGCAGAACAGCGTTTATTTGATATTTCAAAATACATATTACAATTCGTTACCCACCAAGTCCAAAGACTTTTTGGTCCTTCTTTATTTACATTGAAATCAATATTAAATTGTCATCCTATCACCTTTCCTCTCCTCTTTTCGTAGTAAAGTGTAATTTTTGTTTTAAATTTATTTTTTATTTATTTATTTAAACGCCTTGCAGGCTTTAACATGTTTTACATATATTTATATATATAAAGAACTGAAATACATTTTACACAAAAGTAGCAAAAAATTAAATTGATAATACGAAAAAGAAAATTAAAATATAAAAAAAATAATCTGACATAATACAGTACATACATACATAATATATATTCCAGAAGAGAGAACAGAAGTCCATTTTTTCCCAACGGTTATATCAAAAGAATTTTTAAATTAAAAGCATGTAACAATATTTTGAGTTTGTCCAAATTTTTGTAGACAAGGACTGGATTCAACTCCCTGGGGAGCTGTTTATATTAACATATTACAACAGCGATGAAGAACATTTAAGAAAAGGTAATATAGAAGTCTGGGTATCTACAGGGCTTATGACTTGTCAATGGCTGGTTTAAGTGGCCACTTTACACACTGTGTAACATTCACCATTCTGCCTATATTTGAACATCTATATTCCTTAAATTATTTCATCTTTCTTCAAAGAAATTTATAATAACGAAGCAAAATTTTGTTTAACTGAAATGGAAAAAACAAGTAAAATGTGTAAGCAAATTCCTTCGCTGTTAGAAATGTCTTAGAGACAGTACATTAAACTCTTATTAGGATTATCACGATCTTGCAACTATTGAAGATAGCAGAGTTCTTTTGTTATATACAGAGAGAAACTGTGAAAGGATTTCTTTTTCTTCCTTTGAGATTGGAATTTCCAGCATACAAGACTTGTGCCTCGCTTCTTTATGCTTTATACCTGGGCCGATTATCGATTATGCTTTGTTGGAGCTCGTTTGGCTCTTTTGTCCGTAGTTTGAGCACAAAGTGGCTTCGTTGGGAGGAAAGGGCTTAGCGGAGCCGATCCCAGCCAGGTACAATACTGTGCCGCCACACAGTGTTTCGATTCGTACGAGCTAGACGCTAGAAACGCACTTTTGAATTCTCTAACGATGACGTCATGGAAGTATTGGGAGTGGGAGTAAATATAATGCAATCTATGAAACAAAAACAAATGACAACATTGTTTGGTCAGAAGATTCACATGTACCTTGTTCACAAAATTTACAACACTCTAGCGACCTCTTGATTAAAAATTTTATACAAATAAACAGGAATTCAAATTATTTGTTAAAAAATAGTTTCTGGATTTGGGTCCTGAGAACTGCTTCGAGATGGTCACCCCACCAAAACAGTTGTCTTTTTGAATTTGGATTTATTGTTGCATGTCTGCTATTTATATCTATCGAACAAAATATAAAAAATAATGAAAATTAATCCCTCGACACGGGTTATGCCCAGTGAGGTGTTCATGTAGAAAAGAAAAAATATAAAGTTTTATTCAAAAATAAATTTAAAAAATTCCACTAACATGCAGTATTCCTAGATAATAAAAGTGACAAAGTCATGCTCGATTTTGGTAACAAGCGTTATCTAATGAGAGCATCCGAAAGTATTAATTTATTTTGCGAGTATAATTTGCTTTATTCTCTCATTGTCGCGCTTCGATCAAGGTTGTAATTTGAGTTTTAATGTTTGTTTTTGGTTGCAAATATAATTGAGGTTTTGTTTGACATTATAAACAATGTTTTTTTCCTTACAACCAATTTAAATTATGCTTCGTGCTTCTGTAAAATATACATAAATTTAATCATTTTGTAGTCAGTAAATAAACTGAACTCTCGAGTTTTTTTGATTAAAAAAGGTCAAAATATGTTTTGAATTTTTTTTATGTATAACAATCAATGCATAACTTAATTTACTTAAACGAGGTTAGTCGCAACTCATTGCATCATATCTTAACTTTTATTTTTCATACACTAAGTAAACATTTCCAAGGCAAGAGATTTTTCAACACCGAGATTTTTTTAAAATCTAATCAACAGGCTTAAGTAAGCCCTAATAGATTGGCATAAATGAGAAATACTCAATCTAAACAGTCTTCAAATCTAAATAAATTTACAAAATATATAATTAACAAAAGGTATAAATATGGCATAATCTAGTCGGAAATGGCAAGTGTGACATCGCGAGTCAGGAGAAACAACACGACTTGCTTCTTAAATGCCTGCTTTTGCTGTAGGAACACATCGACAGTACCATTGAGTGAGATTTCGTTTACTGTTCTGAAGATCCTCGGCAGAGGGGAAAGAATTCGATGTTAGTTTTATAATTTCCCACAGCAAAGACAAGATTGGTACGCAAGTTAAGGCGAGGTACATTAAGGTTTATCTGAGCAAGGATATTATGGGCATATACAGTTAGATATTAATTTACGCAAGAATATGAAACCAGCCAAAATCTTTCTGAACTCTAAACTAAAGATATAAAAGTACTATAGACGATAGTTGATAATAGTTGATTATCAAAGTATTTGATCCGATTCTAATTATTAACGATTTTAAATAAATGTTAATTTAACAAAACAATTAAGTTTGTCACGATGTCTAACAGTGTAATGAATAAAATTCAATTAAAATTTAGTACGTTACTCTTTGAAAATATACTTTAATATTGATATCAATTAATTGAAAATTTTAATAAATTAAAATGAATATATTTATTTCGGTAAACTATCAAAATATACCCGTAATTTAAAAAAAAACCTCTCAAGCACCTTACAAGGGCCCAAAGCGGCGAAATTCTGAGTTTTGAGAATAGGTGTCTTAGAAGAATCTTGGGTGCGCGGTGGTTTGACTTTGTGAGGAATAAAGTAATAAGAGAACGGACGCAGAAAACTCCGGTGACAACGATCATCAAGCGGAGGCAACGCAGTTGACTTGGCCATATGCCGCGGATGCCTCCTGAGAGCCTTAACCACGATTGCTTACTTTACAAGGCATCAGGTTCTCAACGTCCTGGACGTCCACTGCTGACTGTTTGTCAGCAGTTCGTATCAGAACTACGAGACGCGAACCTGACTTGAAAGGATGCACAGGAGCTGGCAGCCGACAGACATGCTTGAAGGATCTTTGTGGACATCATATGCTCCAACTAGGGAGCGAACATGCAATAGATTTTTTAATCGTGGAAGTAAAAACACTCCCTGCACATACCCGAAAAACATTTCAAAGACCAAGAGTCTTTCTATCAGTTTTGCTCATACCAAAAAAACATATTTTATGTCAAAAGTCGAGTACCTTTACTAGTTATCAATTTCAATTTCATAAACCACGATTTTAACTGAATTCAACTCAACTGTTTTCATTCCACTTTCTACTGCAAGTTTGGCAAGTTATAAGGACTGCTTATGTCGGACATTATCATTCATACTTATGGCCAAATTTCAGATACATAAACAGTAGGAAAAACTATTTATTCTTTTATATAAACTAATAATCTATTTACTTAAACCCATTTCCATTATAAGAATAATATCATCATTACTTTGAAAAATAGCCTAGCTCTACAGACGCCCTTCATACAAGTTACAAAATGACGATTTAGTCATGCAATTAACACCGCTTATTTCAATTAACTACTTTAATCTAATCGTAGAAGGATTGGTATTTTCTACATTTGACAATATTATAATAACGTATAAAAATCAAATCACAGCAGGATGAAAAACATCGCACTCGAGATTTTTTAAACGTTAAGCCTAGCTCGTATGAAACGAACGAAACACGGTGCGGCGCGGCGACTTAATTGGTAAGGGACAAAAGTATTCTGTCAACAAGAAGCATTGGACATCAAACGTAATTAGAAAACTTGGCTATGATTTACGGAAACTGATAAATTATGAATTAATCATTATCTTTTATCTTTTCGCAAACAACGGTGCGTAAGGCATTGCGTTTGTACATCAAATGCAGCGTATCTCGATCATTATTTAATTGAAAAATATCACTTTATAATTTTCCATTTGTCATTTCATTGGGCTGACTGGCGTTGACTGCATTTTGTGGTCTCCTTATAGACCACGTTCTTTTGTAGTTCATTTTTTCGTGATAAGTACAATCTGAACGAACTGCAGAACGATGCTCCCGATTTTATGTGCAATACTGTTAGAGTTGCATTTTATATTGTACTGGATTCTATAGAAAATGATGACATTGCTTTCTTCGTTCATCGCACTATTCCAAGTGGAACGTATCAGCACGTGTGCATGATCGATTATTGACTATGAACCCCACATGTACATTAAAAAATATATATTAAAGGCATACTTAAATAACTAGAAAAAAATAACAATTTGATTTGAGTGTAAAAAAATGGTAGAATAAAAATACGCAGTAATAAGAGTAAAGGGAAGTTATCTTCTAAAGTTTCTTGCTGAAACGTGAAAGATGTCGGCATCCAAAGTAAAATGGTTGAGTAAAGACACTGCTTTTCCTACTGGCATTACCATTGGCAGGCTGGTTCTGCAAGCGGGAAGATAAAACAGGTTGAGCCGCCGATGTTTAAGGTAGTCTTTAGGAACATACATAAGTTAATCGTCAAATAATAAATATGCTCTGCAAGCTGCAAGTCAACTTAGAAGGATATATCCGCAACTGGATTCTTAGACGTTAAATACAGCATACATTTTTGTATAAAGAAATATACCGAAATAATCAACTGCGGTACATTCACGGAGACTGGACCGCTGTGCGCGTGCAAACCACGAGCCCACTGCGTGATATCGCATGATTGGCCCGTTTCACACCACGGCATGATAAAATACAATACGGTGGATCGATATTGATTGTTTTACAACTATTTACTTATTTAATATCTGACAAACGCAATAACCATTACACCATGCGACCGACTAATCTTTAGTCAATTTCCATTTACGGGGTTTTTACTTTAAAGAACTCGCTAAATTAAAATTATTATTCTTATTAAATTATCATTTAAGTCGCTTTTGCTAAGTTTAATTATATTATTTTAATCGGGTTGTGGTCCCGTGGGTAGTGTTGCGGACTCACGGATCAGAAGACCGAGGTTTGAACCCCAGTCTACCTGACCCAACTTGATTTCCATTTTCTAATAGTGAGTTATTTACATCTCGCTGAAAATGGTCACTAAAACTGAAATATTTGGGTAAATTACAAGAACGCTAATATTTTATTTTTTTAAATAATATGTTAACCGAGACATTTAAAAAAATTTATTATCTATGGAGTATTATGAAAAAACGCTAAATATAAATATTATCAAATTTAAATAGGTACAAACGAATATAATAAATGTCAATCTACTTATAACTTTACCGTGCCGTTTATATTCGGATGATATGTGTGATGGCTATTTTACGTCGGGTATCACGCGGCTGCGGCTGGTTTGTTTATTTGGAAATTCTTGTAATAATGAACAGACTTCAGTTTTAAAATCGACATTCGCAGGAAACAGGCTGAGCGCCGCGCTTGGTGCGTATATTTATATTTATCTTTGGAGGAAAGCATAATCAGTGGTGATAATTTATAATAAATAACAACTATTTTGTTTATTATCTATAGTCAAACATAACGGTAAGGTATGGCGTAATCGCTTATTTTGACGATTCGCCCCTGGCGTGTAACGAAGTGAGAGTCACGCTATTTGTGTATTACGAAGCGGTGGAATGATCGTTGTATCGACCAGATCGACAAATGCTATTTGACTACTGAAATCTATTTCCACGGAATGTCACTCACTCTGCAGTGTGGCGGGGGGACATGAACTTGTCAAACACTTCATCGCCGGCGATTATCTGCCATGCCCAACGATTCACGATATCAATACAATTCAAACTCAGTTAATAAAAGGAAATTTTATCAAATATTTCAATAAAAACATTTAATTTTGCTAGTGAAAATTCTTAATGGAACATTGTAATTTATTATAGAAATAAAAGACAAGTGATATTTTCGAGTATATTCAAATTTGAGATAAATAGATATTTACATAGATAGGTAGACGAGATAGATTTACATACAAAAAGTCTACAAAAACGTATATATAACATTTTTTAAAATTATTTTTTTTTATTCAAAATTACACTAGTTTAAATATAAATGAACTTATTAAGGCTTTTTAGGATATGCCCGTGTCAATTAGATTAAATTAAAATGACATGTGATGCAATAAAATAACAATGTAGGAAAAAAGGTATAAGTAATAAATAATAAAATTCCAAAGAATACAATGCAAAAAAGATAAACAGAAATAATTTTAAAAATATAAATTTTTCAAATTAAGAATCACACATAATCAAAAATACAAAATAATGGTATCATTAAAATCAACAAAATAATAGTAAAAATATAGTAGTATTTAAAAACAAAATATGAGTATCATTGAAATCAACAGAAAAAGAATATATATACGAACACATAATTGAAATGATAATTGAGATTTGTTTTCTAGAAAATCACTCAATACTATTATAAGAAATATAAGAGATAGGAGCAATAAATCATATGCCAAATAATAGTACGTACTAAATTAAATAATACAAAAACACATTATGAAAAAACATAAAAATATCAAGATATATAAAAAGCAAATAAAAATAAAAGCATGGAAGGAAAGCAGATTTGTAAGTTTTTGCTAAATGCTAATCTCGAAAAAAATGACAACCTCGTCCCTATCGATGTGCAGCAACCAATTACAAACATTTTTCTTAAATACTTTGGCACTTGTGGAGTTTTTTATGGCTGCCAGAAATTGATAAAAAAATTTGGAGCCAGGAAGGTAAAGTTTTTTGAGCTAGCTTCAAGTGATTCCATATTTATGTTTAATTTACTATATGGCTTAATTGATGTACCATCGGTTACTCGAACGAGTGGCTCAATGCTCCAATCCGCCGGTTGCGAAATATTTATGTGCTGTTCCTTGATCAACACAGCTCAAACTATGGCTTGCATGCACCAATGTCCCGATTGTGTCGTATTGTAAGCTCGAGACATGTTCTGGACTTTTTTGGTGTAAGTCTTGATAGATTTAAAAAATCACTAAGATAGACAAGATTTTGTCTTGAGGTAGTAATTTTTATTTTTTTGTCCTAGTCTAAATTTTATTTGGTTGTATTTTATTTTATTTGTACCTGTATTTATTATAAGAAATTGTATTTACCATCGTTAGAATAGACTGCATAATTCCGTCAATAAAATAAATAATTAAAAAATAGATAAATAAAGATAGAAACATTGATAGACGAGATAATTAAAAGTTTGCCAATCATTTAATAGAAAATAAACATTCCTTTAATTTAAAAAATAATTGCACCTAGAGGCCATAAACTTGACATACTAGAAATTTAAAAAAAATAATAGCTTTAAAAATAAACCCGACTGACGTAGAATTATTTCATGAACAGAAAACACACGTGCATTCTTCATTACTATACCCATTGTAATATTTTTACTAATGACTTTTTACCCTTAATTTAAAAAAAAATATAATTGACCAAAATCACACTCACGAAGGACGGGACACTAAAAATAATATATATACAATACTTAAACTTATTGAAATAGCATTATATGAACTCATTAGTTAACCCGAAAAAAACCTTAAGATAAAAATAATTTGATTTAATTTATTTTAGTATAATTTTAGATTCTCTGAAACCCCTGCTTTTTATAAATACATTGAACTCTTTAATAAAGATATTAGTTTTGAAGATGTCCCAAAAGCGATGAAACCGGTCACTGGATATTCCAATTTTGTGGATTAAAGTATCCCTCGTCTTTTATTTCTAAAATAAATATTTATGCATTTACGGAAATTATAATACAATACTAATAACAATCAAATACATAATGAAGATACTTTTTATTATTTCCTACAAAGTCGTCGCATCCACATGAACCCACACTCATTTTGCAATAAATGTAAACCTTATGCGTAGTAAGCAAAAACAAAAAAAGGAAATCTGGGTTAGGAAAATTGTGTTGACTACTAAAAATTTATTTTGTCAAATAAAATAATGATAAATTTGTGAAAATATTCAAGCCGAATAGTTTGTATGAAGTTGATACACAAATGGTGCGCTGGCTACCGAAGTATTCGGGAACAGAGGAAAGTTTTCAATAGCGAGCGCTTTTTATCCCCGAAAACCCGAGACTCGAATATTTCCACGCGAACTGTACGTAAACCCGAAGTGACGTCATAGCTGTACACGCCGTCACCGAAAACTTTTATTTATTTTATTACCAAAAGTTAGAATACTCTTCGTTTTACGCCAGGGATTTTACGGAATTTGATCAGAGTGACAAATAAAACGAAATTAAATGGTTGGATTGGCCGTGCGAACGCATTTCGAAAAACGTTCAAACCAGGCGAACCATCACGTCGTACCCCATTAGGGTTAGCCAGAGAGGATAGAACACCACATCTCTGTGCCTTTGCATTCGGACCTTGCTTTTTTTACAAATCTATTTGAAAAAAAGAGTTTCATCTTAGGGGGCGAAATTCGAGAGGAAAACTCCTTGATGGTTTTTCAAGTATTTTATTTATTTTATTTCAATTATTTTTTTTATTTACTTCGAATATTTTTAAATTGTATGTTTTCATTTAATTTATTTGTTAGTTACATCGATAACATTACAGAGCATCCAATTAATTTTCGAAACATTACAAAATAAACGTATCAGATTTATTAAATAGAAAAGAAAAAAAAAGTCTTGTGAAATTGACATACATACATAGAATTAGGAAAAGTTTAGAAACCGCATACACACATCAAACAGACGGCGACACAACTACTCATAAATAAGTCCGTTTACTTTTGACCCGTTTGTTACGTCGTTCAGTACGCAACTCCTAATTTGAGTTCAACTATGCCGTGTTGTGTCCTTTTAAAGTGTAGAAATACTGCTAGGATCTTAAAGAAACAGGATCAAATTTCATGTGTAATAAGCAAATGAATGTGTATATAACAAATGCTTAAACAAATACTTAAAAATTGAATTATTTTTCCATCTGTCAGATTGTCGAAGAAACAAAGTGGAAATTTCGTTAGTGTTGCCAGGGTAGTATTTTTTTTTACCCTACTTTGCTCATCTAATAAGAGAACTAATGAAAATTGCATTTCGGATTAAACAGCTCTATAGTAGACATTTGACCGACATTATCTTTAAAACATCAAATATTATTTAACTTGATATTAAAATATCAATTTTATGTCAAATAAAATTTGTTTTATATTTTATGTTTAAATTACTCTTATTAAATGACCCTTTTACTATCTACTCTGTTGTGTCAATCAATATTTCCGAGTGCACAATAAAATTTTAGAGAAATTAACAGATTTCTTTTTTTTTACCTTAGATTTGTGTTATGTTTATTTTTTTACCATCAAGCAACATTACCCTGCGACCTCACGAATGCGCGCGGCGAAAGTTGGGCATAGTGGGGGAATTATTGGACACAGTACGATATATTCAAATATGATTCTACGCTCCTTCTGGACTATTTTTAATTTTATGCATACATATTACAATACAGGTTCAGCCGGATGAATCTCACCCGCATGATAAAGGTTTCAGCTCTTTTAACCGTCAACGGAAGAGTTGAGGAAACGTGGATGTTTAAACATAGGCAGAATGGTGAATGTTACACAGTGTGTAAAGGAGCCACTTAAACCAGCCAATGACAGGTCATAAGCCCTGTAAATGCCTAGACTCCCATACTCCCGTCTCAAAAATGTTTTCCCTGTCTGTTGCAACAAATTTTTAAAAAAAGTTGCACTTGCCAAAGCAGATAAGGAGAAGATAGTGGAATTATTTTTTTAATTTACTAATTGACATAACTAGTGGGAGTTTTGTGGGACGGTGTACCGTGTGCCGTGTGCCGTGTGCCGTGTGCCGTGTGCCGTGTGCCGTGTGCCGTGTGCCGTGTGCCGTGTGCCGTGTGCCGTGTGCCGTGTGCCGTGTGCCGTGTGCCGTGTGCCGTGTGCCGTGTGCCGTGTGCCGTGTGCCGTGTGCCGTGTGCCGTGTGCCGTGTGCCGTGTGCCGTGTGCCGTGTGCGGTGAGTATACGCGGCGCGGGTGGCATAAAGGTTCGCGTATCACCGTATGAATATTGAAATATGATGCCCATTAAATGAATGGATCACTCCAAATATCCAATCACAAAATGGAGAAAGGTCTTCACAGTTATTATAACTCCTAAATACACAAACATTTATGATTAATACTCGAAACCCGCTGAAACCAAATCTGAATCGTTAAAATGTTACAATTTGTAAAACAAACCCAGCTTTTACCGTACAATTAACAAAACCCCGCGTAAGCTGTTTATTTTAATTACAATATATCCATTAATTTAAATTTGGAAGTTTCTGTTTTATGTTCATTTTTCAACTATCCACATTTTCATTGGTTTACCGGCTTGAAATAAACTAACTTGAAATCATGTTTTACAATACGTTATTCAAAATATATTATGTGTCCAGGTGAACAAAAAATACAGTTGTGTGTATGAAATAGAGACTGAGCCCTGTAGGTCAATCGCAAATAACTATCGACATGTTTAAAAACATGCTAAGCATTTGGGCGATTAGAATGAACAATAATGAACATGCTTAAGTTGTCGCAATCATAAGTCAACGCTTGTGTAATCTCTAAGTCAACGCGTGTGTAATCTCTAAGTCAACGCTCGTGTTGGTTTGTTTTTTGTTTTCCTCGTAAATAAATACAAATCTTTGGCAAAAAAAGATAATTTACAAACAAATACGTTTATTTCTATTTTTATACATTTTTAACTTTTTTTTTTTTCTATTGAATATGTTCTGTAACTTGAATTATAAAAAAAAACTTTTATTTTATTGGTTGGTTGGAAGAAATTGCCATTTGGCAATAAGCCCGCCAATGTACAAATAACATTATGTACAAAAAGTTAAATAAATAAAAAAAATGGCGTTTACTAAAAAATAATATAATATATTGCATTTGCAAAATAGTAAGGAGTATCTAATACAAAAAAGTGAAATTTAAATTACAATTACTATAGCGACTGCTTTTTTTGACATTTGGCTTGCCAACCGCCGGCCAAATGCAATAAAGAGCATAATAAACAAATAAATATAAATAGCAGTTTTGGAATATTTTCCATATTTACACCGGTGAAATTTAAATATGTGATTGCGCAGCAGGATTATACGTCGCGAAACTTTAATATGTTGACATTTAATATTAGGTGCTCACGGAGATTCCACTGTGATCGCGAATACGATAAACAACCATGGTGAGAAATTGTTATCACGTCGTTTATTAGCATGTCGATAGTTATTTGTGATTGAGCTACTGGACGAGTGTTTATGTCTCGATAGGTAAAATCCTGAAAAACGAATCAAAGGAAAGCAATCCGGCTCGTGTAGTAGTGGCTGGCGCGTTTGTTTTTCATGCTCGAAGTCCCGGGTTCGATTCCCGGTAGGGTGAACGTGTAACATTGATTTTAAAGGTGGTTCAACTCTGACGAGTTTCATTGTTCCTGGACTGGACCTGAAGAGTAAGACCTTGCCTTCCATCCAAATCTGATCATGATACGCCGCTATTGGAATACCAATGCGGCGCCCTATGCACCACTGGGTGCGAATAGCGAATTGAAGAGGACGATATTTCAAAAATGCAGAAATGAGAATAGTAATTCAATAATTATTCAAATAAAAACATGGGTAAAACTGAACGAAGGATAAGATTTGTTGGTTTTGTTATCAACATTTAACAAAGTTCTATTAAATAAATACTCATTTCTAATAAATCGTTTTCTGTTTGTGAATTATAATAATAAACTTTTTTTAAAATTGTTTTTTTTAACTTTTGATGTATGTATTATATATTTTTTTGGTTGAATTTTGGTTTTTAAGTCTTGTATGAAAAAAGTAATGTATGTTTTTTGAAAAAAATAATTAAACCAAATATATTTATATTATGTTTTATAAAACGCAATTTGGCCGTATATGTTTTTTGTTATTATTATTATTTTATTTTATATGAATATTTGCGTTCTTATGATTTACCAAAATATTTAATTTTGAGGGCCATTTTCAACGAGTGAAAATGACTATTATGAAATGGGAATCAAGTTAGGGTATAGTGGGATTCGAACCACGGACCTTTAATTCGTGAATCCGAGACACTAGCCACAGGACCACAACCAGATCCGATCCGTTATTAAAATAATAAAAATAAAAAAATCATCATAAAATGGGCTGAGATATGTTAGATCGAGACTAACCTTCATTACAGTCTTTTTTTATTTTTTTTTATTTATTTATTTATTTTTAATTCTTGCCAAATTGCAAAAGCAGTTTTTTTTGCAGGGATTTCTCTCTTTAAACATTTTGGTTACACAATATAAAAATGTTTACATAAAATATAAAAAAATCTTAAAAATATCAATAAAATAAATCTAAACTTCACTCTCCACATGAATATTCAAGCCGGTTTCGCGGTTTAGTGGGTTTCATTATTTTTCCTTTTATATTTTTCTGTTCATGTTTACCTTTACCTTCTTAAATACTATAGTCTTGTAAATATTCATTGAATATAATTATAAGAAAGTATACGGCAAAAAAAAACATTTAGGAAATGTGAATGTTTCAACATTTTTAAATAAATATAATGAATATTTTCTAAGCTCCTACTCTAAGGTTTCCCAGGTTAAAAAATATGCATTTCGTTTGAAAAAAATCAAGTTCAACATGCTGACCGGTTTCAGAACTCAACAGTCATGAATGAAATATCTTATATAATATATTATTTGTAATAGAGGTCTTAAATGAGGTTTTTATAAAACTAAATTTATTCTTTCCAAAACTGTCTATAACATTTATTTATTTGACACTTTATATACATATACAATATATTTACATATAAGGGTAGGCATATTGTCTTAAAGCAATTTCTTCCTACCTACCTACACCAAAATTATAAATACATGAACACATAGAATCTTACAATTTTATACAAAAATTAAAAACAAAGATTAACAAAATAATAAAAAAATATATTTTAAAAAATTAACACTTTACTATGAAGAGAGGAGAGTGGATGGAAAGGAAAGAAGAAGGATAAAGGAATAATTTAAATATTTAGATAGTGACATTTCAATCTTGACTTAAATGTAAATAAACGAATATTAATAACATTGTCAACTGATGATTAAAAACTAAATTAAATATTTAAATAACAGTCTTCTAATAAAATGTTTCATTATTATTTTGCTATGTATCGTCATCATCATTTCCTTTCCACACCTAATGATGCATAGGGCACTACATCGGTACACCAATCGCAGCGTATCTTGATCATTATTTGTAACATGAAGATATGATGACCAGTCTTACGCTTCAGGTACAAGTTCAGGGATTATGAAGCATTCTGGTGTGAAAACGCCACTTTAAATCAATATTTCATATGAACCATGTCGGTAATCGTACCCGAGACATCTTGCTTGGTAGGCAAACGCGCTGACCATTTTGACACGAGGCCGACAGATGTTATATATAATACTTAAAATTTTACACGAATTAAATACGTGGTAAATATTTTATGATAATAATTGGCTAATTGCGTAGCCCCGTTTTTGTGAGAAATCACCCCAGACAGTGAGTGAGATAGAGAAGTCTGTAAAGTGATCGTGCAAATCAGCCAACGAAAGTCCATAAGCCTTTCATATTTCCTTCTTTGAAGAACTAATTTCCCCCATCTACTCGTATGTCTATCTTGATTAAATCTCTTAAGATTTTACTCATCAGTGACTTAATCACTAATTATTTATTACTCACGAATAAACTCTGATTAAACCGCCATTAAAAGTTACGTGAGAACACCCATTAATAATATCTGTCCAAACGAATTACGTTGTTTAGACGAGAAATAAGTAAGAAGGCCGGATCGGTAAAGTAATGCGGCCATTTTGGTTTCAGTATCGCTTGTATTAGTAATCTGCAAGCGTACACTGTGATATATCACAGAAATACATCAAAATATAATCTTCGGGACTTTTGCTAACATTCCCTGTTATTTCGTTCAACTCCGCGAGTATCCGGAAACTTTCTTCCAACTACAAACTGTGTTAGAAACTACTTTATTAATAGTTTTGTACAAAATAAAACGAAATTATTTATTTCTGCAAGCTTTGGACCAAATGTGGACCTGTTTCAAAATATCTTTTAACCTTATTTTTCTATTCGGTACTCGGTAAACCTACAACAGTTTATTTATAAATTCTCATCGTTAAACAATAAAACTCAATAAAACTTTTAGAAATAAATAGGACTATTTGTATTAGTTTATTTATGCTATATTTATTTACTTAATAATGTCTTAAGAAATAATATCTGTATCTAAGAGGCAGACGGATGCAAAAACAAACGTCAAACAAAAATTTAAAGAATCTACTTTCTCTAACTTTCTCTAAAAAAAATAAAATAGAAATATATATATATTGCTTTAATTTTTTTAAAACCAACTTAACTTTTAAACACAGTTCTATATTTTATTACAGTATATTGTATTTTTTTAAATTTATGTTGTTAATACACTCATCTTTTTATTTTTATACCAACTATACTTCTTAACACTGTTCCTTTATTTTGTTCCTTTATTTTATTTCTTTATATTGTGTTTTTTTTTTTTAATCTATGTTGTTTATATACTCATTTTCTTTTTTTATACCAACTTTACTTCTTAACACTGTTCTATCTTTTGTTGCTTTATATTGTATTTATTAAATTTAATGTTGTTTATATACTTATATTTTGTAAAACTTTCAAGTATTGTTATGTTTATATTTCACACTTAAAGATTTTAAAGGATTTATTATTCAAATCTTCCCGCAAACGACCAACAGCGCCACTTACGCCCACTTTTACAACTATTCCAATCATACCAACCAAAAATAACTTTAATTCTCAGCACTGACAACCTAACAAAAACCTTCTAGAAAGGGCTTCTTTCATCTCCGACGGGAAGTTCGCAGATCCGGGCCAGCCAGCAAACAGCAAGGACGTTTCTTTAAGAACCGCCCCGGACTCCGCGGATAACCCGTTCCAGCCATGTTGTTAGAAACCGCGTTATCAACGGGCGACGATCTCTATATTTGTCAACGAGCATTATAAAGTTGTGAAGTTTTATATACGACACCGCGTGTGACCGTTTCAACCCGAGCGTCAGTCGGCAGTAAGCGATTCCTCGCGCCCACCTGTCCGCGCCTCGTGACCACGCTGGTCTCCATCCTTCGTAATCTGCCCCATCCGTGTCTCCGATAGTCCTTGGGAGACTCTGGTTTCAACACGGAATCTCTGGCACCCTAGGAACGGTTTCCTTTTGTCCATGCGCTCACCCGAGCCCCAACAACCGCCTCGATAGCCCCCCGGAGGACTTTAACGAGCTCCTGGAAGAGTTACTTCCCGAGCCAGCCACTTTCCACGTGATGCAGCCTCGACAACATCTCGTCGTCCCGCGTGTTTAACGCGAGGCCGTTTACCGGCCTCGCTTCAGCCAGGCCAGGTCGCCTTGGTCTTCGGGATTCTTCAGACACCCCGTCACGGTGAGATCGTTCCATAATTTCGAGCTAGCTAAACCCTTATTTTCTCTTTAGATCCGAATCAAGCGTGTTGTGGTTATCCTATCCCGCCATTCCTCCTTGTCATATGTAATCTGAGAGTTTTGTAGAACTAAATCTGTTATATTGTAATATTAAATTGGCCCCGAGCCTTGAACAACAAAGCTGTTTTACTTATTTGTGATTCCTGTGGTCTCGAGCGTTGAGGAGGAAGGGTTTGGAGTCATCAAAACCCTTACGATTTAACCTGGATAAGTGTCTTGTACTCTCCGCTGAAACTAGCCGGGCAAAAGCTAAGAGCGGTAATCTCCGTCTTCAAGTAGAAATTATTATGTAAACTCAGTGGAAGTACTGTCCACTTCCCGCCTGTAACACTGGCGCCCAACGTGGGGCCGATTCTAAACCTTTTTTCTAAAACGCCGACGCCACGGAAAAACCAACAGCTTTGTTATAAAAATTAATTCGCCGGTATATGTAGAAATATTCATAAAAAACTGTCTATTAATCCCTTGTTTACAGCAAAAACCTACGTGGAAAAGTGAAATTAACCATGAAAAAATAGTTTCCGCGCATCAAGTATTTTATTTTAGTAACTGTAAGTTCGTTACATAGTGTCAAATAAGCGCGCATTCAAACCGCCAAATTTATCTGCGTCTCGCATCTAGGGCAAATACATTCGACCATAGATCCACTCATTAAAATTCATAGATTCCTTTTTTTCTCTTCGCTCAAAAAAATATTATTGTCTTTCGTCTATAATAACCAGGAGCATAAACACAAACAGCTGTGAACTGTCAAAAGTAAATTTATTTAATCAAATGTAAACAAACAATTTAATTATCAATGAAACAATTTGGAATATCTCACAAACGTCAAACATCGCCAACTCACTTCATATACGAGTTAATTAGAAGGAACTCTGTAAATAAGTTATTACCTTTCAACAATTTCGTTACTTTAAAAAAAAAATAATATCAAATAAATTTCCGAAAATTGAAAATTAAATTCAAAAAGAATTATTAATAAAACAAGCACTATAAAAGTGAAATATATCTATTCTTACGCCAGTCCACAAAATTTCTATTTTTACTTTCCGTTCCTAATAATAGTTTTTTCTGTGTCTTAAATAAAGTGAAAACAGTGCTTGAAAAGTGAAAAATAGCAATACCTAAAGTCAGTCCACGCCAAAATTTTCTCAAAATTCCTTTTTGCTAAGTCAAAAAGTCTTGCTTCAAATTTGATAATTAAAATAATACTTTAACAAATTTTAAAAATGAAACCTAGTACGAAAGGATCCACTGCTAAATTAACCAAAGGAATATCGTCAGCTCAAAGAACACGCCCTAGGAAGTTAAGCGCAATAAAGGCTCGCACTAGGGGAACCCGCAAAGAACTCGTGCCTCACCGAAACCAGTCATCAATAGACACCAATACCAGAGAAATTTCGTCACAAAATTTCGATTGTAGAAACAATTCGGCAATCTCCCTTACATCCTGGAATCTGCACTTCAATGGAAATACAGATGTTCGCGAATTCATTTTCAGAATCGAGGAATTAACTCAAGCCCGAAGCGTACCCGAACCAACCTTAATTAAATGTTTCGTCGACCTTCTGACAGATCGAGCTCTTGCATGGTACCGCTCCTTAAAAAATAAACCCGAGACATGGGCCAATCTGAAATCAATCATAACCAAACACTTCGAACCTCGCAACGCTCAGCACAATTTGAAGAAACAACTGTATGCGGCAAGACAGTCCAACCGATGCCCCGCAGCCGATTTTTTCATAGCTACCCGCGCCATTAACGATAAGTTAGATGATCCTCTGGCAGAAGCAGACCTCCTACAGATTTTTATACATGGTCTTTCTTCAGAATACGCCAGCATTTTGGCATGCCAGCACGTAGAGAGTATACAACAATTAGAAGACCTCTGCGTCAATTTCGAAACATTCAGACCGGCACCCGAAGATTTTCGAGCAAGAACGAATACATTGAATAGGGGAGATCAGCATTACACCCAACAACGCTCGTGCCACTTTTGCCATCAGACAGGCCACTTCAAAAATAATTGCGAGGCTTATCTAAACCAAAATAGAAACAATAGACCATCAAACTTTCCTCCAGCGCGGCTGCGCAATGAACAATCTTTGTATACTCCTCGCAGGTGTTATTTCTGTAACAGATCTGGTCACATAAAGTCCAACTGCGGAGAATACATTAAGTCTCTATCCAACATTAGGATGCCCCCGCCGATTGATACTACACGTCCCCCGCCACCATACCGGTACCATCATCAAAAAAACTAGCCGACGGTCACCCTACAATATCCGCACCCAGTTCGGAGGTTCGAATCCCCGACTGGCAAGGGTGGCTGAAGAAAGTGCATTTTGTGGATCATATGGCAAATATGTCCTCGGTAAATTGTAAAGAGGCAACGGACGGTCGCCCGTACACCCATTTCACCATAAACAACGTTACCTTCCGCGGATTATTAGACTCTGGAGCAAATGTGTCATGTATCGGAGGAAATGCCCACATACCTTTCATCAACTTCGGATTCCAGCTTTTGCCACACGATAGCAACGTGCAGACCGCAGACTCTAGGCAACAATTGGCCCTTGGAGTACTTCCGTTACCCGTCACCTGTACCGGACAAACCCGTGTCATCAATTTCCTAGTAATACCCACCCTCACACCAAAATTTATTTTGGGAGTGGATTTTTGGAAACTCTTCGAAGTGGCGCCGCATGTCATCACCCCTAGAATACCCCCGCCCGCTGTTCACAAGGTGTGTGAGATCAAAACCATCGTCCCCATAGGAAATTTGTCTCCGGACCAGAGCCAGATTCTACGTGAAACCATCGATAGTTTTTCAGAAATTTCTTTCGACACACAAGGTCTAGGATTGACCCACCTTATAACCCACGTAATCAACACAGAGGGACCACCCATCAAGCAGTCTTACTATCCTCTCTCACCTGTTCGGCTGCAACAACTGGAGCAGGAGCTAAATCAAATGTTATCTTTAGGTGTTGTGAGACCCAGCCGATCACCCTGGAATAATCCCACTCTGTTGGTACAAAAGAAGGATGGTTCGGCACGTTTTTGCTTGGATTCACGACGCCTGAATGCTGTTACCAAGGCCGATGCATACCCTTTACCCTTTATCCACAGAATACTGGACAACCTGCGCAATGCAAAATTCATAAGTTCTATTGACTTAAGCAAAGCTTTCTGGCAGATTCCACTCTCGGAGGAATCCTGCGAGAAAACAGCCTTCACCGTGCCAGGAAGAGGCATGTTCGAATTTGTTAGATTGCCTTTCGGACTGAAGAATGCCCCCTCGGAATTACAGCGCCTGGCCGACAGACTGTTTGGCCCAGAATTGGACGAACAACTATTCTGCTACTTGGACGACCTAGTTATTGTAAGCCCTACCTTTCAGAAACATATCGAAACCCTACGTGTGGTAAGAGATCGACTAAAATCTAGCGGTCTTACAATTAATTTCCAAAAGTCAGAATTTTGTAAAGCTCGCCTTCGGTACTTAGGTTACATTATAGATCAGGACGGACTCCGCACGGACCCTTCAAAAATCGAAGCGGTGGCAAATTTTCCCCGACCACAAAACTCCAAGCAAATAAAGTCATTTATAGGTTTATCTTCATATTACAGGCGTTTCATCAAGAATTTTTCAGATATCTCCGCCCCCCTGACGAAGCTCACTGGTACCAGAAAAGGAAAGTCCAATTTTAAATGGTCGGAAGCCGCCGAAACAGCATTCACAACTCTAAAAAACGCCCTTTTGACGGCACCCGTACTAAGTTGCCCAAACTTCAAGCAACCTTTTACCTTGCATACTGATGCCTCCAATGTCGGAATAGGTGGCGTTTTAACTCAACTGGACGAGAAAAACGAAGAACACCCGATAGCGTTTTTCTCACGTAAACTGAACAAACATGAGCAAAATTATGGCATTACGGAAAGAGAACTCCTCGCAGTCTTGGAAACCGTCACTTATTTCAGAGGTTACATTGAAGGAAGTAAGTTCACAATCATCACCGACCACTCAAGCCTCAAATGGCTGTACTCACTTTCCAATCCTTCAGGCAGACTGGCCAGATGGTCTACCCGGTTATCACAATACACCTTCGAAATACAACATAGAAAAGGTGGCCAAAATGTGGTACCAGATGCCCTTTCACGTATTGAGACTTCGACAATAGCAGTTATAAACACACTCCCTGACACCACCGACGAATGGTACCTGAAAATTTACAACGGATGCACAAACCACCCCCAAAGGTTCCCCAACTTCACAATCCGCGAAGGAAAACTTTACCGTCACTCTAAAGCCTCCCTATCCTTGCTAGAAGACTACGCTTGGAAATTAGTCATCCCCAAAGAACAGCAACAGGCCCTCATAGCGGAAAACCATTCTTCCAGTACAGCCATTCACCCTGGCACCTTCAAAACTTTCAAGAAACTGCACCTACGTTACTTTTGGAACGGCCTTTTCAAACAAGTACGTAAATACGTAAACCACTGCGATGTCTGTAAAGCTTACAAACACTCTACCTCCGCCCCCCTCGGTTTAATGTCTACAGAAAAACGCGTGAATCGCCCCCTTGAAGTTTTGTCCTTGGATCTGGTCGGCCCACTTCCAAAAAGTTATAAAAACAATATGCATATTCTAACAGTAGTTGATGTATTCACAAAATATTGCTGGTTTTTTCCATTAAAGAGAGCAACCTCGGCCTCCATTATAAGTTTGTAAGAATCACACATTTTTATTCCCCACGGTGTCCCGAGGACAATAATTTGCGATAACGGCAAACAATTCATTTCAAAGGAATTTAGGGACTTTCTTGCTAAATACGGCGTGCCTGACATTTTTTCCAATAGTTTTTATACTCCAAACAATAACACGGTTGAAAGATACAACCAGTCACTTTCTACAGCCCTCGCAATCCTGGTACAAAAGGATCACCGCACTTGGTGTAAGAATATTCCGCAAATTCAAGCCTCTATGAACAATACTGTAAATCTCACAACAGGATTCACACCGTTTTTATTAGATCATGGTTATGAACAAATTGCTCACGGTTCCTTACATGAGACCATGTTCCCTACAAACCCAGACCTATCAGCTCAAAATTACGCTCATAGGCTGCAGGAACTTTCAGCTATATACGACAAAGTAACCAATGCCTTGTTTCAGTCCCATCAAAAGAGTGCAGAACGTTTCAATAAGGGTCGCAAACACGTGGAATACGCCCCAAATGACATCGTGTGGAGAAGAAATTTCGTACAAAGTAATGCGGCCATTTATTTTTCTGCCAAATTGGCGCCCCGTTTTGTTCAAGCAAAGGTTGTTAAAAAGATATCAAGCCTCATTTATATGCTCGCCGACTTGTCTGGTAAATCATTGGGAAAATACCACATAAAAGATATAATTAAGTCAGGAAGCAGCGAAAAGACTTAAGATGTGAATCGTCAACTGCGTGCTTTCATTACCTGGTTCGCGCATTAAAAACATTCCAGGCGCGTAAACAAATGACAACGCGTTAAAAATAATTCATAAATGCACAAAGAACACCAAATAGTCCTTCCATCTTGGTTTACTTTATTGTACGGAACAATGAGGTAACATTTCTTTTCTTATTTCATTGTTCCCCAAAGTGCATAATTTCAGCTTTCCTACCTATTCTATCTCCTTGGGCAATATTCGAATCAATGTTTGATGAGGTACGACCAAAATTTTAAACCTTTATGATGCATTGTGTACATGCTTAATTCTTTGGACAATTGAGACGATAACCTTGGGTTCGATACCTGAACTCTCACGTTCGCTGTTCCTTGTGATCACCTCAGCTGATCATTGAATTGGAGTCGCATTGGACTCATCGCATCATATTTTAAGATTCTAACAACGCTCAGAATTAATAGCACTATTCCACTGGTAGAGAAATTACTTTTTTCTCTAACTTTGAACTTTAAATAGAAATTGCTATAGGTTTTGTTATGATGTGATCATTATTGATATCTGTTGTTCAATGTTTAGTTGATTTTTGAAAAGTCACAAGTGTGTAGTATATTGGTCGTTTAATCTTGTTCCATGTATACAAATGTGCTTCTCATCGATTTATTTTCTTATATTGGGATAAGCTCATGTAATGGCTTTTCTGTTTCCATTGACAAAAGCAAGTATAATCAGCCTAAAATACCACGAAGTATCCTGTCTGGCCTCATTAACCAGTCAAGGATTATTTCACCTCAACCTAGAATGGACATTTTGTTGGGAATAATGAACCCAACATTGTGCTCTAAACACCAAATTATCAAATCAATAAATTCATAAACTTGCCCTTTCCTTAATTTTCTCTTGGAAATTATTATAAACATTTGAAATAAAAAACCAGTTCTTCTATAAAATCTTTAATCAACTTGCAACAACCTTGGATAATACCAGCAACAAAAGCCAAATACCCTGCTATGACTTAAATCTTCATGATCCTTTAATTCATTTAACCTAGGAGTGGCCCTAAAATGCCCCAAACAGCATAGGATCATGCAGATACTCTTGCCTCAAGGCAAAAAAGGCAAATTTTATGTATATTTTTATATGTCAAAATCAACTGCCAACAATACTGACCTTCTAATTTAATGGGAAAAGACCTTAACCTTATGTTATACAATCTGTGCTCCCGAATCTGTCTGTTTAGCGGCTCAGCTACTAAACCGACTCATAGGCTATGTCCTTTTTCAAACCAAAATCCCTGTAAGGGATACTACTTGTAAATATTGTGAAAAAAAAAATTGTAAAATATTGTAAATAATGCATAGGTTAAGCAAATGATAATTTGAAGAATTTTATCATCTTCTGCGAAATAACTATTTCCATGTATGTGTATTTATTCTTATTGTATATTCTTGTAATTGTGTAAAGCACTATTCGTATCGGGCACGAATAGGGGCTGTATAAACATGTACGTATATTTTCACCGGTTTAAGTTTAGTAATTCTGGTTATTTGAGAATGTTTCTCAATCTTCTTTAATCTCTTTCAATAAATTCCTTATATGATTTTTGTCAAGAGTAACATCGTCCCATGAATAACAATACCTTTGTATTATTATTGGCAAAACCTAAAAGCCAGACGACACTCTTGCCACAATTCTTTTGAAAAATTTTAACATCATGTAACCTGTATGTGTTGTCTTGACAACAGTTAAAATTGTTATCACCACCTTTGTGTTGATACGGCAGAACATCCTTATTCAAGGCCTATGTTGCTTCAGGAACAACCTACTTTTTATAAACCAAAACTGTCTTAATTTCTAAATCCTTTTGTTATTAATTTAATGTCATTGGGTTCCAGAAACGTACCCCTTAAAACTCTGGTGGCGCTCAAGGGAGATAATCTCATGGCTCTGGAACAGTGAGGTATGGTGAACAACATACCCTCACGTCACAAGTTTTGTGAACTGAGCTAGTGTTTGATTTGGTGCAGTAATTGTGTGTATAACATTACTGGCACAGGAAATTGTTTGTTCAAAAATGAAATTCGTGGTGTTATACGAATATCCCATGGAAGCGTTATTCACTGTGGTATGTGAATTAGTCGCTCGGATTTGTGCACAAAGGTTTTGTGTGGTATTGTATTATTGAAATTGTATTATGGATATCGTATTGTATTATATTCTGAAATTGTATTTTGTATTTGAATTTTTGTATTTGTCTTCTTGATATGCCATTTCCTGTTTTAATAATTGTATAAGAAGTGCCTAGGATTGTGCAGGAGGTAATTTTGTTAGTCTCAGAATATTTTATCTCTGTCGAGTAAATTCGGTTAATTGGTACCGCTGATCTACATCATTCCTGCCCATCCTGACACAATTTGCAATATATTTTGTAATGTTATTTCTTGATGTAATTTTTCTATCTTGTATATTTAATTGTATGTATATGTCATTATTAATGTGCCTGAGATTAGGCATGGAATAATTATTAGATTCAGAAAATTTTATCTCTATAGAGTGAATTCGGTTAATTGGGATCGCTGACCTATTTTATACCTGCCTGTTTCAGTCACAATATGCTGTTATGATTTTATTACGAATGTCAAGTTGATACACTGTAGTACTGGTGCAAACAAGAAGTAATTCACTCCTTACACGAGCGAATCGAGTCCTCGGACTAATGTTGCAACATCTCTCTGTGTCGGCATTTGCAAACGTAATTAATGTATATTTTTTTTTTTTTGTTAAATTTATATATAACTCGCTTTTCCTGCTACCTCTGCATTCTCTCACTATTATGTAAAATAATTGTAATTTCCTAACTCCTACAACGTATTAGACCACACACACATAGGAAGGTAAATCTCAAGAAATTTTGAATATTTAAAAATAACACTTAGCATAGGGGAACTAAAAAGAAAATGCCTCAAGAAATCTCACCCATCGATTCTACGCTAAGTGTGGGCTTCACCTAAAAATCATAAAGCCAAAGTGTTATTCAGTGGAAAAAAATTGGCTTCTTCAAATGTGATACAGTGCAAATTCATCACAATCATCATTTATATGCTAGGCTACGCCATAGCGTAATATGTTCCTCAAACATACTACTGAATAGGTTTTCTTACTACTATCAATTTTGTATGTTTTTCCATGCTCAGGTTCCACTACACTACCGTCTGTTGTATACACATTCATATTTCACTAATCGCCCTATGTTACAATTACCATCATTTTTGTATGTTTTATCATGTACAGATTCTATTGTATAACCATTTGCTGTATGTATTTATTACTGAATGTCCTATGTCTTCCCCCACGCACCACATATAGATAGATTAGAGGATTTTTTAGACCTAAAACCTTCACTACCGCGTCGGTTAAAAAAATTTGGTTAAATTTTTTTTTCATGCCCCCTGGTTCCGGGAATTGTGTTATGTTTATATTTCACACTTAAAGATTTTAAAGGATTTATTATTCAAATCTTCCCGCAAACGACCAACAGCGCCACTTACGCCCACTTTTACAACTATTCCAATCATACCAACCAAAAATAACTTTAATTCTCAGCACTGACAACCTAACAAAAACCTTCTAGAAAGGGCTTCTTTCATCTCCGACGGGAAGTTCGCAGATCCGGGCCAGCCAGCAAACAGCAAGGACGTTTCTTTAAGAACCGCCCCGGACTCCGCGGATAACCCGTTCCAGCCATGTTGTTAGAAACCGCGTTATCAACGGGCGACGATCTCTATATTTGTCAACGAGCATTATAAAGTTGTGAAGTTTTATATACGACACCGCGTGTGACCGTTTCAACCCGAGCGTCAGTCGGCAGTAAGCGATTCCTCGCGCCCACCTGTCCGCGCCTCGTGACCACGCTGGTCTCCATCCTTCGTAATCTGCCCCATCCGTGTCTCCGATAGTCCTTGGGAGACTCTGGTTTCAACACGGAATCTCTGGCACCCTAGGAACGGTTTCCTTTTGTCCATGCGCTCACCCGAGCCCCAACAACCGCCTCGATAGCCCCCCGGAGGACTTTAACGAGCTCCTGGAAGAGTTACTTCCCGAGCCAGCCACTTTCCACGTGATGCAGCCTCGACAACATCTCGTCGTCCCGCGTGTTTAACGCGAGGCCGTTTACCGGCCTCGCTTCAGCCAGGCCAGGTCGCCTTGGTCTTCGGGATTCTTCAGACACCCCGTCACGGTGAGATCGTTCCATAATTTCGAGCTAGCTAAACCCTTATTTTCTCTTTAGATCCGAATCAAGCGTGTTGTGGTTATCCTATCCCGCCATTCCTCCTTGTCATATGTAATCTGAGAGTTTTGTAGAACTAAATCTGTTATATTGTAATATTAAATTGGCCCCGAGCCTTGAACAACAAAGCTGTTTTACTTATTTGTGATTCCTGTGGTCTCGAGCGTTGAGGAGGAAGGGTTTGGAGTCATCAAAACCCTTACGATTTAACCTGGATAAGTGTCTTGTACTCTCCGCTGAAACTAGCCGGGCAAAAGCTAAGAGCGGTAATCTCCGTCTTCAAGTAGAAATTATTATGTAAACTCAGTGGAAGTACTGTCCACTTCCCGCCCGTAACAGTATGTAAAAGCCTTATGGGCGTGAAAAAATAATAAAATAAAAGAAAAAAATAAAAATTGATTTCTAATCATTTATAGAATTAATTTGTGTTTTCAGTATCTTAAAACATTGGTTCATTCATTATAAAACTTACATTTCTTCAAAATCAATGGACGTGATCATAAACTGGATACGAAATTCGAAATTTCATTTTATCAAATTATGGATTTGCATCTGTTTGCCTCTGAGGTATAAATACATAATTTTTAAACATTGCACAAAGCTTCAGGATACATTAAAAAATATACACATATCTGATCTGCTCCGTCAGCAGATTCTTAGAAATGTTTTCCCAATATCATTATTTGATTAAATAAAATAATTAAATAACGTATTTTTGTGGAAATTGTCTCAAGGGCGCTGTGCAACATATATCTTAAATAATTCGTTTTGCAGGTACAGAGCGCATTGGTCGTAAAAAGACATATAAAAAAACATTGCTAAATAAAATTTATTGCAACAACGAAGGCAAACAATTTCAGAGAAACGAAATAAGAAGTCTAGGCATTTACAAGGCCCGTCATTAGTAAGTTTAAATGGCTAATTTACACACTGCCTAAATATAATTTAAAAAAACTTCCTAACGAAGCTTGTTTTAAGGCAGACATTCTTAAATGCTGTGCATAATAATAACAAAAAAGAGACTACTTGTAAGTGAATAAACTGTACCATTTTAATTATCTCCAAATATACGTGTTTTTTTTTATTGTCTGTGTTTACCAATTAAAATGCAATTTTAGTCCTTCAGTTTACGTTGGAAGAACATCAAGAAATTTTGATATTCGTGTTAAAGAACATATTATGAGGCGTTTTCACAATACTAATTTCTCTGAATTCGCAAATCACCTTATCAATTTAAATCATGACTTCAATAAAAAAACAGGAGTTAAAATCTTATAAACCAATGATAAAGGGTTAAAAGTAAATAATATGGAAATATTTCACATTGGGAAAGTTTTAAAGAATAATGTTCCTTTGATCAATAATCAAACATCACAATATAGTCCTTCGTACGATGTTCCACTGTAATGGTCACCCTAAACCTATTAGACTCACCCACTCCCTCCATCCCATCTACCCTTTTCAACTATTTCTTAAAAAACATAAAATATTTTCATAATTTAATCAGTGCATGTTTGTCCTAATCAGTGCATGTGCTTATTAAAATGCATGTCGTGTTGGTTTCATATTTTTGTGCAACAACTTGAAGGTGTATAGTGGGTTTTGCATGTTGGTTTGCATGTTGGTTTAGTTGGTATCCTGACAAAGAGACGGGAACGTCTCAAAACCGGTAGACAGAAAAGTCGGTAAGAGGTTATATGCAAATATTTAATAACATTTAGTAAAATGTTCGACCACAAAGTTAATGCTTTAAGTATGAATAATATCTATAAATATTATTATAACGAATGAATGTGTTTGTTTTCCTAAATGAATCCAGGCCAACGTGTAGTTTATATGTTAACTATCAATTGGTATCAGGAAAACATGTATGAAATTATGTTTTCCACTTACATAAGAGAAAATTATGGCAATCATTAGAATAGGAGAAGTTTGTCTAAGTGCTTCCCAAAGTAGGTGTGGTGTAACTGTCTCGTTCTTGGTACTGTCCCGGGTACAACTATTCTACTCTCGGTAGAAACCCTCCACCGCCCGCCGCGCACTCGGCACAATCTTAACCCGCTTTTCCCCGATTCATTAAAACTTACCCTTATTCATTGAAACATAAAACACTCGAGGGTGGCCGTAGCCGACGTCAGAATATTTTAAATTATAACCCTTTTAATTAGTTTATCGCTAGAAAATTATATTATCCCATGAATAATGAAACAGAAAAGATGTAAAAAAGACACAAAACGGAATGCAAATTGAAAAATTTTGGAGTCTACCACTTGTTAAAAAGTTAATTTTAAAACTATGCATAATGGCAAGAAGGATTTAAAAACAGCGTAATTAATTCATAGAGAATAATGAAATACCCCTATTTTACAACTTAACAATTGTAAAGCTTGTAAAATACTGACGAATAAAAAAATGTTTTTAGTACTTCCCGATAACAAAAAATATTTTTAAGTTTATAACTTTAAATTCCCGAAGAAACAATTCGTTGCATTGTTCACGCCCCTAATACGTCGCTAAATTTGTTAATGCCTGTTATTGGCTGGTTTCATAAGAAATGTAGATGTTCAAAGATAGATAGAGAGGTGAATGTTACCCAGTTTGTAATGTGAAAACTTAAATAAGGGCCCCCTATTTTTATACTTTTACAAAGTTTGTATTCTTTTATTTATACAGAATAATGTTCCCGCACTGGGGTGTCCCGTGCCGAGGGAAATATTTTACAATAAGTAAAATATGCCTTAAATGAGTTATTTTACAAAGTTAAAATAATGATAAAATAAAAACGTATTAAATCTAATTAACATAATTATCATTAACATAATAAACAATATAAACTTAAATAATCATAACAAACCTAACCAATTTATATTATTACAATAGGAAGTTAACATTTATCTTAAATTTAATCTACAAAGTAAAATTAGGTTTTCCATGCTATGTGTAATTATTTAACAAAGAAAATCGCAAAATAAGCTCATAGATTATTAATTTGTAAGTAAAATGTATTTATTTATTCTTAAAACATCTACACTGATTCTTAATGATTTTTGTCTAAATTAACCCGCCCGTTCCTGTGATGTAATGGGGTTGAAAATTGTATTTAATTGATTAATATCTCGGTAACTGGTACGAATATGACAACGAACTAAGCCTTTGCACATAAAAAGAATATAAAATATATTTATCAGGTATATTGGATAATTTTAAATGAATTATTTTGTCCATCAGGATCTCCGAAAATGACAAAATATCGAGTAACCCGAAATAAATATACAATAATATATTCATTTGAAAGAAAAACATGTAATATGATTAGATCACTAAGAAACGTACACACATTAAATTCAATAAGATAAAAAGAGACAGTGATTATCAAGAGATCGTTTTTTAACCTCAGGTTACCACACAGTGAGTAGAGGGAATTTATATCGATATATAATACACTAAATTTCGTGTCAACGTGGACAAAAGAGTATGGTTTACTTATAAACCCATCTAAAACACAAATTATGTTTGCGGGTAGTCAAAGATTGCTTAGTAAGCTGGACGTATCTTTACTTAATCATCTTAATGTCAATGGTACCAATATTCAATACAGGAAATTCGTAAAAAATCTAGGAGTACTCATGGATGACCATCTATGCTGGCGGGCTCGTACTAATGAATTAAGCCGCAAAATATTTTTCAATCTACATTCACTTAGAAGGTTGCAAAAATTCTTACCTTTTAATACTAAATGCACCCTTGTACAAGCATTACTACTACCCATTCTTGACTACGCTGATGTTTCCATGACTGATTTAAGCTGTGAGCACCTCGATAAACTTGAACGACTTCAGAATACATGCATAAGGTACATTTTTGGTCTTTTTTTTTTTTTTTTTTATTTATTGCGGATATCAACAGTAATACATGTAACAAAAATATAACAAATAACATATACAGAGAATAAAACCAATGACAGATATCCACAGAAATACATTAAATACACGTACAATACATACTAGTGTGTTTGTGTGAGTGTAAGTGAGTGAGAGGGTGGGTGAGTGGGTGTTATATTGGAATGAGGGTGTCAAGTGTCGAAAATATAAATATATATAAAATATAGCTCAAAATTAGACAGCTGAGAGACTATCACTCCCTCTCACTTCTGTTCAATGTACTTCATAGTCCTAACGCTCCTATCTTTTAATACCCATCCACAATACCTCTTTCTTCTCTCACTCATATAGTGACCATGCGGCTCGACTGTGGAATCATCTCCCATCCACCACCAAAGATGTTACTACATTATCTCGAGAGTAATAGTTTCGATTTAAGGTAATTTATAAACAAATACGTTTATTTCTATTTTATCTTTATATATCTTTAGCTTTTTGATCTTTATTTTCTATTTAATATGTTATGTAACTTGAATTAAAATAAAACTATAATTTTAGTGGTTAGTTGGAAGAAATGCCATTTGGCAATAAGCCCACCAATGTACAAATAATATTATGTACAAAAAATGTAATTAATAAAAATAATTCACGTAGGATGCTATAGGTTTTCAATTTTTTTAAATCTATTGATAGGTATTTCAACATTAAGCCATTATTTTGTCATTTCTAGCGGAGATACTAAATTATAGTACACTCGAATCTCGTCTTTATAAATATACTGAAAGAGATCTGTTAATTAATTCCTAATCTATGCTTTTACGAGATTGTTTGCACAAATTTACCCGTCCAGGAGCCGCACAAATGCATGTGTCAGAATCCAGCCATTAAAAGGTTAATTAACACGCTGAATACGGCCTTCGCACATAATAAAAGATATTAAATACAATTGGAAAATAAATAAATAATAAAAAAATTAACTTGTTAATTTAACTCAATAATCATTTGCCCCGGAAAAAGACGATTCCAACATTTGTTTAACGTTTTTTTTTCTAGAGTTAACTTAACACGCACGTACACCTCCACATCATGTTTGATGTGATCAATTCCTCAGGAAAAACGCTGAGTACTGAGGTAATTCAATACCTTTTGTTAGAAATAAGGTCTGTTTTCATTTTATGAAAGCTATAAAGTCCGTCCGTTACTTAGAACATCTGTAGATAAGAGTTATTGGATGTTTTAACGATCAGAAAATCGCAGAAGGCAAAGGTTTTCCAGGTCATTAAAAGGAAGAAAGATTTCGAAATCTTGTATCGAAAGGGATATCGCGAAACCATAAAACGACCTACAGTATTAAAAGAAATTACGAAGAAGAAAAAATGGTCTTTGAAAAAGAATTGAAGATTACCATTTTGCATAAGTATTATCAAGATACATCTTCTTTGGGAGATCCCGTATAAGTTACACATTAACAATATTAAAAGCATTAACTTGTGGTAAAACAATTCAATAAATGTTAGTTAATACACATACAAATAAGCATTTTCTTAAATACCGGTTTCAAGAAGTTCATGTTTTTTGTCACGACAATAATTACTCTAACATGCATCCCCTCCTTTTTTTCAACTTAAAATGAAAATATTGAGCATTTTTTACTAAAATCAGTACACGTTGGTGTTAGGCTTTTGAAAGTATGTGCCTTATCAGCACGTTGGTTTTATATTTTTGGGCCACTGATATTGCGAAAGTGTAGTGGAATTTGCGTTTTATTACTGGACTGACGGAGAGACGGGTGCGTCTCGAAATCGGAAAAGTGAATAAGTGGTTATATATAAATATTTAATAATGTCGATAACCGCGTTCGCTCACCATGCGAGAGTTCTCGGGTTAAAGTTTATTATAATAAACATTGAAACGTCTGCAAAGGTATATTTCCAAACATGCATTAGGTATTTTCCTTAAAAATATTATCCCCGATGAATTATTTGATAATTAAAGATTAAAGTCACAATCCTTATCATAAAAATAATCAGCATATTAAGGGCCAAATGCATAAGCTAAAGTAAGCTAAATAATTGTTGAGTTTTCGTCAAAATGGACAAAAGAGTTTGCACTATAAAATCAAGTAAAACAACTAATTTTGCACATTTTGACAAAAACGCAACAATTAGTAATTTATTTTTGATGCAACTGGTCCTTAGTCTACTAAAAGATATAGGCCGCTTTCCTTCTGCCTCCCCCACAGCTATAATATTTATTTGATGGACGATCTTGACTTATTTAACGACTCAGCTCTCCGCTATAAACGGAAGCTCGAAAAAACGGATTCTCATTGACAATATTAATATTTCGCGTGCAAAAAATGAGGGTAAAAAACAAAGACTAAAAATACTAAATCTTCTATACATATAAAGCAAACACCACATTTTACACACACCACTGCATAAGCCACACTCCATATTCACAACAATGGAGATACCAACACAAACAGAGTCATGTGTTGTACATATTCTCGTCACATTTTGTTGTTCTGTTCAGAAATTGTATTACGAGGCATATCCAGAAAGTAAGAGTACTCAATTTTTGTTTTTAAAAAAAATATCCATAAAAAAAAACTACAGCACATTGCTTGTATATATTACTAAGTTATTTTTTCACGTAGTCGCCTTCCCGTTCTAAGTATGCAGGTTGTACGAGTAAGTCGTGGCACAAGCTTTTTGATGCCCTCCTCATAGAACTCCCGCCTCTCCTTCATTCACTTTAAGACCTCTTGTTTTACCTCCCCAGATGTCAATTATTTTTTCCACCCATGTGAGTCTTCAGGAAGGTGAAAAGATGAAAACCTCAAGGTGCTAAGCCAGGGGAGTGAGCAAAGTGATTCAAAATGTCTCAACCAAACGAGTTCAAACGCGCCTCCCCACCTTCTAATTCAAATCGCCCGAGGAACTCGCGAGCGCCGGCGACCTGATTCGATGTGTGCTGCTCAGTCAGTTGTTTTGAGAGCCATTCTGAGCACGATTTTCGATATTCCAGCGTTTTTGTAACTGTTTTGTAAAACAGAGATCTGAAAATTTGTGAAAACATCGCAGACATTTCTTTTACTGTCATCACGAACAGTTTTGTCGATTTTTTGCACCAACTCATCGGTCGCGATTGAAGGTCTACCCCTTCTGTGCTCGTCATGGATAGTCCTTCTTCTTTCATTGAACTTACGACACCATTTAAATCCGTTTGTTTGGTTTATAGCACCTTTGCCATAAACAGTTTTAATCCCTGCTAAAATTTCAATCGGATTTTTAATTAAAAAAAATAAATTATTTGTAAGTTCAACAAGGATACATAAAATACATACATTTTGTGTAAGCATTACTAACATTCTTTATATATATCCTCAATTATAGAACTCTACCATTTTTCATAAATTATATAAAATAAGTGTGTAAAATCAATTTGAGTAATAATAAAGATTAAGTTTAGTGAAAGATAAGAAAAAGATTGAGTTTTTTTTTTTTTTTTAATATTTGTTTTACAAACATAAGTGATAAAACAGAGTATTAAAAAAATTAAGCATAATAACATAGCAATGAAATACATATTAATAGTAAAAATAGTGAACAAAAAATCCCACAAAGGCATGGCCTAGTCGTGGGAATACAAAAAAATGTTAATGAATTTTTGCTTCTATAATAAATAATGGACATTTATAATATGTTTGTGTAACACTTATGTCTTTCTTAAAGGAAAAAATAAAATATTCTGTAAAAGATAAAATGGTGTTTTTTTTATAGTAACTAAACAATTAAATAAAAAATATTTAGTTAAAGATATAAAATTGAGTTAAACATAAGAAACTATCTTTTTTTTAAGAAAAGAAAATAAAATAGACTAAAATTAATTTACATATACAAAAATAAGAACAAGGCATTTTATTTAAGACAAATAGTATTTTTTTTTTATAATCATTTGCTCTATCATGATAAATGTCAATGTTAACTTTTTTTTCTATTTTGTCATAGAGTCTTAACATACTTTTGCGAGAAAGATCCTTATGACAGAGCGCACCTCGCACTTAGCGTAAAATTTGTTTGAAAATGCCCTAACAAGGCGAAACAATAGTCACGAAATTTTTGTTTTTACATTTTTTATATTTGTAAAAATGAAATAAAGTGTTCAGTAGACTCAAATCAGTGTTTGATTTCTAATATTATAAATTTTAAAAAATACTATAATCTCCATCTCTTTGATTGCATATAAAATTAAATAATAAAAAAAATAAATGAATCTGTTTAAAATAAAATAAAAGATCCAAAAATGTCTTAATAAAAATATCTACAAGAATACTATTGTTTGTCTTTGGTTATTTTTTCCCGTCAGTTTGCTCACCATGGCAATGTTAAAGAATAACTTTGTTTGAGCTGAAATTTTGAAGAGGCCTACCTTCCTTTATAACGCCCTTAGACTTTATTTTAAAAGTTCGAAAACTTGAATTGGGGAAAGATAAAACCTTTTTTTAACTTTGAAAGTTTACCAGAATTTGTTGAAATAATACTTTTCACTTCAGCGTCAAAAAAGATAAATTTTTCTATGAAAAATAGTTTAAAAATACGTTTGTTTTAGAAATTGAATGTTGAATTTATGAGACTGTAAAAGTTTGTTTTATAGTTATTATCATAAAAAAACATTAATTTTATCTTTGCACTGTTTTTTTTTTCATCGAACGTAGTTAGTGTTTGGGTTGAATTTGATTAAAAATGTTTTTTTTGAATTTATTTAAAACACATTTTAATACATAATCCAAGTTAATAGGTTTTCACGGTCTATCAGATTCTTGTGATGTTTTTTTGGGTTCTTTGTGCCGTGTATTAAAATTCCTCGCTGAAGTTTTGTCTGGGTTGATGTCCACAACCGAAAAATACCACAATATCATTTTAATACAATAAAGGTATAGACGAGGTCTAGGTTTAAGGTGCACGAAGGACTGCGGTATTAATGCTGCCCGATTACGTTTCGATGAAAATTGGCGCGCCGATATTCTGTATTTTCTTTTTTTGATTTTTGTTTCTGAAAAATCTAAACTGCCTAACTAGAGATTCCCTCTCCGTTTTAAGACAGTAAATATGTTTTTTTTAGAATCTGTTATAGTTATCATGAATATTATCCACTTAATTTTTTTATCATCCTTTTTGTTAATCTTCCCATTTGTATAATTAATATTCAAAAGGAAGTTGAATTTATTTATTTATTTATTGTGGATAACTTATATAGCGCCATTTTCGTAATAAAATACCTCAAGGGCGCTTTACATGGTGATTCTACTGTTAAGTTAATTTAATTGAAGCTTTAAATTTGTAATTTGATTAAAATAATTTATTTTGTTGTCACGTGCTACGGATTTATTCAAATGATTTAGAGAACAAGTGGGTTTTAAGTTTTTTTCCGAAACATCACTTCACTTTCACAGCCTCGCACCTCTGCTGGGAGAGCATTCCATGCCATAGGGCCTGCGACCGCAAATGCGCGCTCACCAAATTTAGTGCGCTGTTTGCGTAGAGGTATAATAACTTTTCCTCTCGCCGTAGACGTAGCTGATCTAAGCGTGAGACGCCTGTCAGCTAGTTCATCTGGAATGCATAGTTCCCTTAGATATTCCGGAGCCGAGTTGTGCAGTGACTTATACATAAGCCAACAGAGTTTGTATTCGACCCTCTGTGGAAAACGTAGCCAGTGTAGTTCCCGAAGTAGTGGAGTGATATGACTGAACTTAGAGATTCCGAAAATAAGTCTCGCTGCGGCATTCAATACAGATTGTAGGCGAGTCATTTTGTTCATTGGTAGACCTGCATAGATACCATTACAATAATTATACATAATGTAAAATAAAAAACGTATAATAAAAAAAATTGATTAACCTTTCTAAATCTAAATAAAACTCTATCGTAATAAATTAGGCAAAGGTTCATCATCATATCAAAATTCAGACTTAAAGTTAAGACACACAGTTTATTAAAACACAATCGTCACAAGTCACAACACACTAACGTATTCCTTCCGTGCGCCCTGAACATAGACCCCGCCCATACAAATTCAAGAAAAGTAGTAAGACGGTGTGACGGTGGACAATCATTTTAGCACCAAAATAAAATTTTGCGTAAATCGCGTTTGAAGTTCGAATTTTTTTATTCAATCTAAATTATTGATATAATATGTATATATTTGGCTTCTTCTGATATATTAACGTTTTATCTTTATTTTAAAAACTTTTACTATTCATTACAGAATAAAATATACGTATGAATTCAAGGGTTGTAACCCTTAAGTTAAGTTGACTTAAAAACCGAAAAAAAGATTTTTGGCGCTTAATTGATTATTGGATAACACCGTCCAATTATAAGACTTAATGAACCAATTTGTTTGGTTTGTCGATGAAGTTCGCAAAATACGTAAAGTTGACATTTTGAGTTTGTCCAAATTTTTTTAAACGAGAACTGGATTTCACCCCCTAAGGAGGTATTACAATAACATTACAACAGAAATGGAGACGGTTTTTGAGAAGGGAATATGGAAGTATAATATGCATTATTGGAGCTTATGACTTAACATTGGCTTGTTTCAAAAACCACTTTACAACTGTATAACATTTACCATTCTGCCTATGAGCCATCAAGTACACGTGACACGTGAATTTGTAAGATTTACATAAATATTTTAAGTACATTTTCCATACAAGGCCGTACCCTCGAACATCAGATTTCCTCTTCTCAGTGGGGCGCATAATTGCTAATTATATTTAGGTAAAATATGTCTTCTATCTGCCGGGTTTACTCCGCAGTAAAATAAAACGCCGCAATGGCCGGAAACTTCCAGAAATTAAATTTCTATTAATCCCGCGATTACATGCGCACAAGATTCCCGGGAAATTTCAAGGGAATTAACCCCCCTTTACGAGACACATAAAATACGCCCTGATTAAATTACAGGTGAAATGACTTTACCTTAACTAATTCGACTTACATAATACATGCACGGTGACGTCACGAGTAATGAAATTACCGAATTTAATTCCGATGTAAAATTTAATTCGAAACGCGTGCCGTAGATAACCGCCAATGAACAGTTAGTGCGCGTTAGTTAGGTGTTAACTGATGCTAATTTCAGTTGTCGATAAATATGTTAACCCAGTCGCGAATCAGATCTGAGCCAACATCTCTCTCTTTCGTAAAGGTGACAACTTTGGCCGATTTTTGTCTTCTCTAAGCGAGTATATCTAATACATCTGAATGCGAAAAGTGAAACGAACTAAGGTTTGATGTTTCCAACTGTTCGGTCACGTCCTTCACTAGTGTTCAAAAAACTCTATTTATCGCTACAAATTAAGTGACTATAATTTGATACAAACATCAAATCTTTAAGATCTGGGCGGTAGGTTTGTGAGCGCCCTGATATTTCATGATCACATAGAGGCAATCAGTGGCAAAGCATTGAAGATGTAAGGATTCGTTTTGTGAACTGCTAGGGTTTTCCAAAGTACCCGTGTACTGAGAATTCTTTGCAACTCCTTGGTACGAAGTAAACTCAAAAGTGTTTCGATAATTTGGGGGCCACGTGGGCTGAAATACTCTCCTATGATAAAGAAAATCGAAAGAGATATCTATACATCAGAGAGTGCGGATATTATTATTTATTTAGTTTGTAGAGTGACGAAACCAATATAACACTGCGTAATATATTGTCCACTTTAGGTATTAATAGTATATACTATGATTTGTGCAACTCTGTTTTGGCCTGCGGTTGTATTTGTTGGGGGGGAGCGGCCAATACTATTCTTGATCCCTCGGTTAAGGTACATAATTCAATGTAAATGATAATATTGCGAAAACCGTACAACCACCCGAGAGAAGGCCTTTTCAAATCCTCAGATGTCCTTAAGGAAAGTCTTACTCGACATTCACAAAAATAGAAGCACTCGGGTGATTGCGAGTCACGCGCACTCAACCAGGAGTACAGTAAGAAACGATTTGGTGATTCCAATAGCACGTACAGCGGTATTCCAAAAATCGTTTTTATATAACGGACCTAAACTATATAACCTGATTCCGTGTGTTTGGAAATCTGATAAACGATCAGTATTGAAAAAGAGAATTACGATTTCGTTGACAGACAGCGGAAGTAAGGAATCCTGAATCTTAATACTATGTAATTCCATTGAATCATTTATAATTTTATTATATTTTTTTTATTTATATTAAAAAAAAACCTTTAAAAAAATTCTATTAACGTAAACTGTTTATTATTTTTTTTTCTTTTTTGCGTTGTTACCGTTTTTCTATTTCTTCAATATTATTTTTATTTAAGGGAAACATATTCAATAACCATATTTGCCGCAACTAATCGGTTTCTTAAAACAGGCATTTGCTCATACAGGAACCGATTGCAACATTAGGCATACTTATATTTCTGCTTTGCCAACCCTTCATATACTGAGTCTACTCCTAGTACAAGCAGAATTTGTCAGTGTTTTTCGTGCCACTGTGTAAATAAAATAAATAAATTATCCTTGGCTCTTCCCGACCGAGTTTCTTCAGTGCTCGGCAACAACAGTTTGTAGACTAGAAGGAATGCGTATTTGACTACACATTTTTGTCGATTGTTGCGCGGTATGCTCGATAATCCTGAGATTTTGATCAGCATTGGTTTGCATGTTCATGATAATTACCTAAGACAGCGTCAGCATAGATTCTTTCGTATTTAAATATATTTCAATTTTGGTGGCCATTTTCAACGAGTTGTTGATTACTCACTATTAAAAATTCCCATATTGATTGTTGTACAAGAAAACCTATTCAGTATAGTTATTTTTTTAGTACAGTTATTTTGACAGATTTTTTTACACGGTGCTGTATGGGACTTTTCCCCCGTGTAAAAAGAGGTTCCAGTGTATATTTTTAATCTGTGTACTGTTGATCAATTTAAGAAAAAAAACTAAATACATCATTCATATGTTGAATAAACTATTCGCATCTGTAAAATAAACGGCTGAATCTTTATACATATCTAACACTGCAGGAAACCAAATTTCTATTCGCTCAGAGCGGCCCGTCTAACCGCAATGCTGGAAACAGATCGGGCGACCATACACGGCTCCGTACTCCCGGGACGCACCCGTGCGCCGCCTGCGGTATCGCACCACCCTGAAAGGGTGCTCACCCCGTGCTAATTATTTCCATTACAATCCGATCCCTAGCAAGCGTGACGTCATCTGCAGTCAGGGCATATTCTATTGGGAGATGAGTCCCGCACATATCATCGTTCCCCTTTATGCGCCCAGTGGTGTATACGGCACTGCAATGGTTAACCAAATGCAGCGTATTCTGATCATCTATTACACAAAAGTAAGGTGGTCCTGCGCTCCAGGTGCCACCCTAGATTTTTTTTGAATCCATTTCCGAAAAAGGCTCTAAACGGATTGGTCACATGGTGCGTCATGAGGGTCTTCTGCATGAGGTTATACAGAGAAGGTCTGAGGAAACAATTTAAAGGGAGAACCCTCGTCGAGAATACCCAAAGAGGGCAGCATAGGACAGACCGAAGTGGCAGAGGAGAGGCAGAGCCTTGAAATAAAATAAAAAAAGACAACCTTTAAAATCAACATCTCACGTCAACTCTTCCAGGAATCGAACCCGGGACGTCAAAAATGATAAGCGAAGGCGCCAATTACTGCACAACGAGGCGAATTTATCTCCACTCGATTTCCTTATTCAGGGTTTTTACCTGAGAGAAGCCATCAATAGCAAAATTAGTTTTCCCGGCTTATTCCATAATACGTAAATAATATCGCACCTTTATGACAAAAACGACTCAACTAAAAAAATAAACTTTTTGGGTAATTGCAAAAGAAGAATACATAAAAGTTATATCGAAGGTTTTCAGCTCTGAAATTATGAAAAAAAGCGGAATAAAAGTTATTTTAAGTTTTAACGAGACATTTATTTAATAAGACATTATTAGATTGAAAAAAAAAACAAATAAAAGCGCTTTGATAAATTAGATAAAGACATATTTTTTATAAGTTTAGATCAGGTCACCAAACACGTGTTTTTATTTATTCACGAAATGACATAAACATAAATAAACCACTAAGATTATGGATAATTAAAATAAAACAATGACATTGACTTAAATAAGTCACTTAGATTATCGGAAAATCGGAACGAAACAATCGCAAAACTAAATTGGTCGCTTTAATATTTCCAGAGGAAAATTGGTAAACATGCCATTTGTATCGAAATAAAATCGACTCAACCGGCTTTCGGTAACTATATGTTTATCTGCGTTACGTCCTTCACATAGCAATGTAAACACAACACTAATTGCGTTGCTTCCATACTGTCACAGAATCTAAATTCTCCGAGTAATGAAGAGACCGATGTAACGGTTTTGTCTTATTCTCACCCGAATGTTGCGTTTTTTAAATGCAAAAAGATGGATAATGTTCATTAAAGTCGTTTTATGATCTTAATTTATTTAAAGATTTCTTTAAATAAGTTGTTTTTATCCAAAAGGTGCGATATATACATAGAGTTTAACGCAAGCAATGAATACCCGGCAAAGATATTGAAGACATTCGATAAACGGGAAATATAGCGGGAATCGTTCCTTAGGGAACTACTATTTGCAACACGCACTCCCGAGTAATGTCATAATTATTACCTTCCGAATGTTCGGTGGTTGATTTGATAGGCTTAATTCGGACAGAGGCGTTTAAAAAAAAATCATTTATTGGAAGATTACGAAATGTAACAGATATAAAAAGTAGTGTTCTAATATATAAAACAATAAAATGTCCACACATAAATTACTGTTCTTCCATCCTTTTTTTATGTAATGAAGGAGAAATTAAAAATATACAAACAAACAAACTATCACGCCGTTTCGCCGTAGGGGTACGCAGAGAGAATAGAACGCCATATCACTCTATCTCGGCATACAGACCTCGCTTCCTCTACATTCATACATCTTCTCATTCACGCACGCCGATTATTCCTACTTTTGACATGTCCATCTTCAAGTATTTGACGGACTTGATCGTGACATGTCTTTCTCGGTCTTCCTCGTTTTCTGCATCCATCAACATTAGAATCGTAGATCCTTTTAGCCGTTCTTTCGCTGTCCATTCGCTCTACATGTCCAAACGAACGCAGCATCCCTTTCTTGATTCTGTCGATAATGCATGCCTTACACACTTCACGGATCCCGACATTTGTGCACCTATTATACATCGTTTTACCACACATTCGCCTGAAGGATCGCATTTCGACAGCAGTCAACCTACAATACATATTCTTTAAAATAAGACGATGAGGATTATACTAAAAAAAAATATCTATTCTGATGTAGAAAGAATGCCTAAAGAAATTGGCTCGCTCACAGTAAAGCAACAAATTAAACATAATGTAGCAATTTTTATACGTAAAATAATTAAGGGGATGAATAAAATAAAAAAAAAATAAAAAAAATTACCAACAATGTCATACATATGAAACAAGGGGTAAAAAAAAGATAAGATTACCAATGAGGAGAAAATAGAATCTCAAAACTCACTGTACAAGAGATTGAAGTTGTGCAATGAGTTAACTGAAGAAATAAAGAAAATGGAAAAAATCTAAATATTTAAAAATAATTAAAAGAAATATGTTATTGAGAAATTTTGATAAAAAAAAATTAATATTAGTTTACATTTGTTCTCAAGATGTTATGAACTAACATTATAAATGATAAATAAATAAAATAGAGGCGGAAGAAACGTTTTAAAACAAAAACAGTCAAAATTCATTTTCTGTACATTTACGAGTATGCACTCTGAAAGAAAATATAATCGTATTAATTTTGCGTAAATATTTTATGTTTATTAAAAAAAAAAAACATATATTATTCCAATGTATATTAATTATCATCATACCTCCCAGTCCACACTCTATGGTGCATATGGCACTGCATTGGTAAACTAAATGCAGACTATTACATCGATTATCTTTTTTTTGCCTTACGCTTTAGATGTTAATCCAGGATTTTAAAAATTTATTTTGTTCATTAAAGCCCAAGGGGTAGTGACAAAAAAGAATAAAATACATGCAAGAAAATAGATGTGAAATTAGTTATAAAAGTAATAGGGTTAGAGAAATGAAAAGATATTATAAAAAGATTGTACAAATATTTTTTAAAAAAATATGACGGTAAACACGAAAAACCCGTAAGCGTTTCAACAAAAAATGCAAAGATATAAGTTAACAAAATCAATTCTTTAAATCGAACAAAGTAAATAAAGGAAGAACGTGCGTAAAATAAATAGTTAAGCGAGCATATTATCGCGAAAAAATAAGAAATTAAAAAATATATGAATTGCGTATTTGCCAACTCTTAAATGGATTTGGATATTATAGCTAATAAAATTGTTTATGAAGTAATAAAAATAAACAGGTTAGTATTTTTTTATTTATATTTAAAGCATTAACTTTATGGTCGAACATTTTAACAAATGTTATTAGATATTTGTATATCACCTCTTACCGACGTTTCTATGTCTACCGGTTTCGAGTCGTACCCGTCTCTTCGTCACGACACCAATTAAACCAACATACAAACCAACATGCACAACCCACTGTACACCTTTACCATAGTTGTTGCACAAAAATATAAAACCTACACGACATGCATTTGAATAAGCGTATGCACTGATTAGGACAAACATGCACTGATTAAATTATGAATATATTATTTTGTTTGAGAATTAATGAAAAAAAGAGAGGGGTCGGAGGGAGGGGGTAAGCCTTATAGGTTTAATAGGGTGACCATTACAGTGGAATATCGTAAAAAGGACTAAATTGGAAGTTTGTTTGAATATTGATCAAAGGAACATTATTTTTTAAAGCTTTCCTAATGTTTTTAAATATGGTATGCAAATGCGTCAACTACTACACAATTGATTAGGTGATTTGCGAATTCAGAGAAATTATTATTGTGAAGACACATCACATTGTTTACCTTTAAGACTGAAAAAGCACACATTATGATAAAACTGTAAATACTTTTAAATATCATTATAAAATACATAATTTACTGCCTTAGAACGGGGAAGCTATCCCTAGTTAGGCAGTTTAGATGAACCAACAGCAAAAATAAAAAATATGTATGCTTACTTTTACTACTGAATTAATTTGTTGTATAAATAATTACTTGTATATTGCTGTAATAAATATGTAAAATAATAAAAAAAAAAATTAAAAAAAATCGTATGTTCTTTATCTTTAATCTTTTTATTTTTAACTCGAATATAAAAATTTCTTGATGTTCTTCCAACGTAACTTGAAGGACAAGAATTGCATTTTAATTGGTAAACACCTGAATTATTTAAAAAACTATTGTTGTCTTTATTATTAAGCAATAATTTAACAATATTGTTATTTGTATAAAAAGCAAGTTAGATATTATTTGGTAAAAATTTGGATACATTTGTGGATATACTCGTAGTATTTACATAAAGAATTCTTCTCCATTCATTATCATTATTACTATTATTATATTTACTGTTGACATGACATAAAAATTGTTTGATTGATTTTTTCTTAAGTATTTTATTTAAAAGGGTATTTATTAAATCAATTGTTTATCCATTATTGATAGCTATTTTTTTAATTAAATTTAATTCATTTTTGAAGTAAGTTTAGAAAGAGGAACATTAAATTAACGATGTAACATTGAATGGAATCCGGAATGTTTTCGGGAAGTAGAGTATTCGGATGAGTTATCAATGACGATATCCGTGTAAGTTGGTTTTCGGAAAATGTTAAATTCTATTTGATTATTGATGTTCGTAAATGTCAAATCTAGAAAATTTTATTTATTGTTTTTTTGGACTTCTAAGGTGAATTTAATTTTGTCATCTAAAGTATTTATAAAATGAAGAAATGAAGTTAATTGACGTTCTGTTCCAGTCCAAATACAAATAATTTCATCAACGTTTCTATAAGAAGACATTGTTAATTAAAATATTATTAGAGTATGAGTTTAACAAAGAGACGGGTAAGTCTCGAAACCGGTAGACATAGAATAGTCGATAAGTGGGTAAAACAAATATTTGATAAAATTTATTATAGTATTTTTTTATTTCTTGAAACAAAAAAAAGCGATAATTTTTAAAACGAAAAAGAAAACATGGAAAAAATATAAAAAATAACTTAAAAGACCTTATTCATAAACCGGGTATAAAGTAACGCCTAGGTATAGTGGTAAAATACGGATGGAAATACCATCCATATTAAATTGGTGGATTATGAGGAAGGTATGCTAAGTTTGTGAGTGAGGCCCAACGGTGATAGAACTAATCATCGATAAGAAAATATAATCACGGAACTGAATTTGTACCAAATATTCGGTTTGAGACTCCCATTTCAATTTGAAATTAAACACCGACCCTCGTGTATGGTAGGTAGTCAAATGGTCTAAGCACATCTTCAAAACACGTAAAAAATACTTATTTGTTAAAACGTAATATGACATTCATGAACTTCTCCGATTGCCCAGTGAAACTACCTGATCCTAAGGTGGAAATTTCGTTTCGGGAATTACTCAGATAATTTAAATTCTCTGGAAGAGCAATTAAAACAACCCAAACTTTGATTTATATAAAATGATATTTCCAGGAAATTACCCTCAGCAACCATAAATCAGACCGACACACTACAGGGGATGATAATACTCCGCGGTATGTGACCGCCCGACCCCTGTATCTCACGAATTCTGGCTTCTTATCTCTCGGGCGATTTCAGATTAACTTTTAATTATAGTAATACGTGATGTTTGATGGTACTTTTTGCTAAAATACAGTTTTTCTCAAAGAAAATCGTTTTCTTGATTACTCTTTTTCCCTTACACATGACATTATTTCTAATACGAAGAAAATCCCCATTATATTTACATTGATATTTTTTGGTCGTATTATTTACAACATTTAAGTTTGTAAGTGAAAATTCTTGATGGAAGTTCATTGTAGTTTATTATATAAATAAAAGACGAGTGATTCTTTGATTCTCTTCCATTTTCCATTACTTTACCTACCGTAATATATTTTTACTAATGACATTGTACCCTTTGTTTTTCAAAAATCATAATTGACAAAAATCACACTCACGAAGGATGGAGCACTTAAAAAAAATTTGATAATTATCCTTAAGATAAAAATAACTTTATTTAATTTACTTTCATATAATTTTGAATTATCTATCCTTACCTCTGTTTTGTATGAATACATTGAAATCCTTAATAAAGATACTAGTCTCGAAGATGTCGCGAAAGCAATAAAACCGGTTACTGGATATTCTAAATTTGTGGATTAAAGTATCACTCATTTTTTATTTATATAATAATAAAAAAATATATTATTTATAGGGCACACATAAATATATTCTTATGAGTACTCTAATAATAACAAAGTACATATATTTAATTTACAAGTTGTTGGACACATATTTTTTAACCCACAATTTGAATTTTGTTTTTTTTTCATAAATGTTTTTTTCCCATATCAAAATATTGTTGTACTGCCTTCCATCATATAGAATGGAAATTTGTGATTTCACCTTTTTCTAAATAAGAGTATGATTTTTACTTTTTCTCTGGTATTGTGATCATGTTCATAATGGATTAGATTTTTTTTAGAAAAATAAATATTTGCGTTAGACTCTCTTTGACCAATTTCGCCAAAGAAAGTTAGTTGTCAGTAACTTCTTTAGCATGTGGCTCTTATATTTCCACGGTTCTGACATTATATTATATAGCTTTTGTCCAATGTAAGGGTATTGTCTATTTGCTAAAGAAGTTCTTACCATTTGTCGGGATTACATTAAAATGTTAAAACGTTTCAATATAAAAAGCGGACAGCCAATCCGCGTCGTAAGTCTAAATCTGTCTATAAACATATTGATTTGCCATGTTCCCAGTAGTGTAAGAATCCTACGGCGAAAGAGACACATGGCGATATTAACTCCGGGACCTCCACGGTTTTTGAATCCAGCACTTCGCGTTTCGCTAAACGATTCAATCAATTGCAAGCTGTCTCCGGAGACTCTCCTCCACCCTCCGATAGTTACAACTTCCCAACTAAACAGTACGTTGTGCTTTGTGTATATTGTTTCCTTCTATTTCTGCTCCACTAATTTCTTCCACATACAAAACAGGGTTGCCACAATCTTACGCTAAGGTTCATAAGCTAGCCGGAAAAAAACGTTATCGGTTGACTGCTTAATATTCCTGGTGGAAAAGGGTGAATTCAACATTTTCTGTGCCTGTTGTGGCAGTCCCTAGCAGGCAGCAAAACTTTAGACAATTTTTAGAAATTCTCAGTTGAACCGCTGCGCCGTCGTAAAATTTTTAATAACTCCTGTCCGAGTATTTTATCGAGCTTCTTACAGATGCTTCTGAGTGTGCGAAATTTTAAATCGTTCAAAATACTTGACCTCGACGCGTAAAGCGCATAAATAGGCACGCGTCTTTATGCGTTGTTTTAGTATACCCGGCCTTCCAATCACGAAAACGCAGAGCGCGTTAACGCGCTTATGACGCTTCACTGGTTAAACGCGTTAAATATATTATTTTTATACGTATCCGCTAAATAATTATTCAAGATTATGACATTATTACCAACGTAAAAATAAATTCTAAAAGCGTACAAATACATTTTGAAAGCAAGAAACAACGGAAATGACCTTATTACAACAAATAGACAACTATTTAGCGAAGAAAACATGAATGTTCAAACTCTTTCGTGGACCAGTTGGTTTAATTAACAATATTTTGAAATTTAAAAAAATTGAATGTTTAAAAAAGGCATAATAGTGAATGTCATACAACGTGTAAAATGCCTACTTAAAATGCCTAGATTTCCATATCCATTCTCTAGCTCTCTTTATTATTATCATAATAACACCGTATGTGGGTAAATCCAGTCCACGTCTACAAAAAACTGGATAACCTAAAAAAAATTAAGGAAAGTAACATATCGTAAAATAACATTTAAACTGGCATTTCATGCCAACATCCCAAGCTAAAACCTCAAGCAGGGTGGAGGATGCATCAATTTCTACTCTGCGATGCGGGGTTAACTCCGCTTGATTTTCGTTTTCAAGATTTTTACCTCATAGCAGCCTTGAAGTCGAAAACGTAACTAAATACTTGGACAAAGACAGAATTGAGATTAATCCGATAAAGTTAAAATTTTAACTTAAAAAGCATGTGTATTGTACTTGTACCAGTACTTATTCTTTATACTTTTTAAATCCGATATTAGCTATAAAAAAAGACACCGAAAAGCTATTGAGCTTAATAATTTAGTTTTCCAGATTCTGTAAAGATGATTTTTTCCAGTTTCAGTGCTGCAGAGCAGCGTTTATTTTATAATTAAAAAATACATATAATAATTTGTTACCCACTACGTCTAAAGACTTTTCGGTGGGACACATTTTTTTTTTTTTTATGACAGGTTTATATTACATTTATTTTATTTATATTTTACAGATTTATTTATAAACAAGTATCTAGAAAATATTTCTTCAGTTCTTTTTTTTTCATTTGAAGATTTTTCATGTTAATGATGGTTTGAGGGAGATCATTGAACAATCTTGGAACAACGCAATTTAATGTTCTCTCTCCGAAGTAATTTGTAATTCGGGGAACAGACAGGGAGCCCTTAGTTTTTAATCTAGTGTTGTGAGTGTGGGAAACTCTTTTTTATATTCCGGATCAACAAATTGCAATTTTGAAAGGCCTACCCCTGGCACCAGGAGCGAATCGTCCATATAAGGGATTATGCCTAGCTAACCATTATATTTGACCAACCATAATAATGTTTTACAGTAAATTCATTTACCAAAAGAAAAAAAAACAATATTTCTTATTAATCATTGCCACTGTTTGTATTTTTCACCAAGTATAAATAAAACGCACCCAGCGCCAGCAGAGAGCCAAGAAACTAGCCTATTATTCCAGCTTATTTCTTCAAACAAATAAATATTTAACATATCAAATCCATTCGCGGTTTTTTGCTCCTCGAGTAAGCTTGCAGATTACACAAATTGTATGAAGATTCTCAATTTAAAAAATAGTATTTCGAACATTTTACCTAAAGGGCTTTTTTTCTTTGATATGATAAGAGTTGACATATGACCGCCATTACTTTCGTGCAATCATATCGCAGGACATGTAGCGCTCGACACGGCTGTCTTTGGAATTATTCACTTCTGTAACAAATCGACCAATTGACATTTCAATCGAAATAGTAATAGCAATTAAATTCATTGTGCTTTTTTTTTATAAACTTTTGATATAAGTAATGTATTAAAGCAATGGATAATATTATGCATTATATTATGTGCAATGTAGGTACAGATTTACGATATTTTTTATCGCTTACCTGTAAATAAAACTACCGCTCGCCACTGCCTGGCACCCCTGTAATATAATCGGTTTCCACGTGTCGTACAAGAGATAAGGTTTCTTGTCCTCCCCGTGCTATGTGCCATAGCACGGGTTGACTCAGAACTGCAAAGTGCCGGATTCCCCCGAGTAACGAGGCCACACGAATCAATAACTGGATTTCTCATGAACGCCTTCATCTGATTAATGAAACGACATTACTATGCGATTTCACTTCGTAGATAGATACGAGAGTACATCAGCAGACACAATATATTATTTAGTGGAGGGATGACAAATATAATTCTAGTTTGTTTTCTGGTAGGTTGTTAATAGTAAATGCAAAATTTGAGTTTGTTCAAATGTTTGTAGACAAAAGCCTGGATTCTCCATCCCTGTTGTAATTTGTTAATTCTAATGACTCCAGAGGGGAGAAAACCAGTTTTTTGTCTACAAACATTTGGACAAACTCAAATATTGTAATGAAACCAACTAGTCCAAGAAGAAGTATAAAAATTGGAAAATTGTTTTCAGGCGTTGCCTAGTATGTAAAATAATTCAGTTAGATAAATCTCTTCACAACAATAAAAGTTTCAGCTCTTTAACTTCACTTAAATCAACAAATGGAGGAATTTAATAAATATGGATGTTCAAACATAGGCAAAATGGTGAATGTTACACAGTGTGGAAAGTGGACACTTAAACCAGCCAATGACAGGTCATAAGCCCTGTAAATGCCTAGACTTCCATATTCCCTTATTTAAGGTATTCTCCATCCCTGTGCAAGAGAAGCGATTTGCTGATGAATGTCGATAAATCGAATGTGATGGTTTTTGAAAGAAATGAAAGTATGACTAAATGTGAAATCACTGTGAATGGAATTATACTAAAACAAGTAGAGGAATTTGTGTATCTGGGAAGTATGTTCACTAGGGATGGAATGACTGAGAAAGATATTGAAAGGAGGGTGAGTGCCGGGAACAGAGTGAACGGTGCACTTAAATCGACCTTGGCAAATAAATGCTTGTCACAAGAGGCAAAATTGGCAGTTCACAACGGAGTCCTGGTCCCGTCCCTGATGTATGGAAGCGAAGTATGGACTTGGAAAAACAGGGATGAAAGTAGGCTGAATGCTGTCGAAATGCGATCTCTCAGGCGAATGTGTGGTAAAACTATGTACGATAGATGCACAAATGTTGAGATCCGTACATTATGTGAGGCTGAGACAAACATTATCGACAAAATCAAGAAAGGAGCTCTGCGCTCGTTTGGACATGTAGAACGAATGGACAGCGAGAGAACGGCTAAGAATATTTACAATGCGAATGTTGATGGATGCAGAAATAGAGGAAGACCGAGAAAGACATGGCATGACCAAATCCAACAAATACTTAAAGATGGACATTTCAAAAGTAGGAATAATCGGCACGCGTGCATGAGAAGATGTATGAATGTAGAGGAAGCGAGATCTGTGTGCAAAGATAGAGTGTTGTGGCGTTCTATCCTCTCTGCCTACCCTCACGGGGAAACGGCGTGATGGTTTGTTTGTTTGTTTGTTGTTCCATCCCTGTTGTAATTTGTTAAGTAAATGCAAAAGTTTTAATAAATCTTTTTACATTTTTTATCCATATTCGATACACATGTTAAAGTTGCAGGAAAAGTATTTGTGTTTTGTATTTTGTTTACGTGATTATATTTTTTAAACTTTGTTAAAAGCATGAGCTGTTAAGAAGCTTTAATTATTAACATATTACAACAGATATTAAGAACATTTTACATAAGCTAATGTTTATTTATTTATTTATTTATTCATTTAAAATTACAAAATTAAATATTTATGAACTTATTAAGGCTTTTTAGGCTATGCCCGTGTTAAGCCACAATAAATAACAATAAAAATACAAAGTAAAATAATTAGATCAAATTATAATGACATAGAATCACAATTTAGAAAAAAAGGTAAATGTATTAAATAATCAAATTCCAAAGAATACAATGCAAAAAAGATAATCAGAAATAATTTTTAAAATATAAATTATACAAATTAAGAATCACACATAATCAAATATACAAAATAGTGGTATCATTAAAATCAACAAAATAATAGTAAAATATAGTAGTATTAAAAAAAATTAACACAAAATAAGCATAATTGAAAAATTGAAATATATAAAAGCATAATTGAAATGATAATTGAGTTATGTTTCTAGAAATGCACTCAATTTTAGTAAGAAATATAAGGAATAGGAGCAATAAATCATATGCCAAATAATAGTACGTGCTAAATTAAATTATACAAAAATACATAATAAGAAAAACATAAAAATTATCAATATATATAAAAAGCAAATAAAAGTAAAAGAGTATGGAAGGAAAGCAGATTTGTAAGTTTTTGCTAATTTCGTACTTTAAAAAAATTGACAACATCGTCCCTATCGATGCGTAGCAACCAATTGCAAACATTTATATATATAATAGAAGTCTTAACATCCACAGGGCTTATGACCTGTCATTGGCTGGTTTAAGGGGCCACTTTGCAAAATGTGTAAAATTCACCATTCTGCCTATACTTGAACATCTATATTCCTTCAACTCTTCCATATGTTGACGTTTGTGAAGTAAAAGAGCTGAAACCCTTACTATTGCTAGTAGATTCATCTGATTGAATGATTTCACATCCATACTAGGCAACGCCTGAAAATATATATATATTTTTTAAATTTAAATTTTTATACTTCTTCTTTAACCAGTTGGATTCATCAACATACTCGTAGAATGGTGAATTATACCTAGTGTGTAAAGTGACCACTTCAACCAGCCAATGACAGGGCAAAAGACTTGTGGATGCCTTGACTTTTATATTCCTTTAAATAAAATATTTTTTATGTCTGTTGTAATTTGTTTATATTAACAGCTCCCTTAGAGGTTGAATCCAGTCCTTGTCTACAAAAATTTGGGCAAACTGAAAACATTGTTGAGAAATACAAATATTTCTACGATATTTGAATGTTAAATTGATGTATTTCTATAATTACCATATTTACTATGACGTGAATTATTATTTAAAAAAAATATGTTCATTAAAAAAACAGCCGAGATATCCTACAGCCAAAATTGTCGGTTATTCTATTTTTTTTAAATGATAATATAGGTAACGTAACCGAAATGTTTTTTTAAGGACACATAAGTACCAATTTTAAGGACACTTTAAGTATATTTATACTGACAATACTCATAAATCTACGAGTAAATTATTCTCTAGTATTTATTTTAGCAAAAAATGTCCGTTGGATATCGTAGCTTTAGGTCATCTACAGTTGAAAGAACTCACATTTTTGTCACATAAATGTATGCTTTTTAAATTCACCCGTGCAAAGCAAACAGCCCAATTTATTAGTTATTTATGCTCTGTATTCATAAATAGTAATACATATTTTTTTAGTGATATATACATGCCAAAAGGAAAATATATCCTCGTTCTAGCATAATTAGTTGAGACCGGAATAAGGAAACTGTCTTGCGTAATCCGAATGGTTGAAAGATGGTTATTACAAGTAGTTCTCAATATTAATTATACTCCGAATATAAATTAAGGGAACGAACGGGCGGGAACGATTAGACGTAGACATTTTATTGCTTGTTTGGGTCCTCAAAGGGGATCCTCAGGGAATCGAGTTTGGACCCTTATTAATGTTTGTACATTGATTCTCAAATTATGCAGGAAGTTTCGTCGATTGGGTTAGATAGGCATCAAAATTCAATCGGATACGCAATTTCCCATCTTGATTTGCAAGGATCGATAGAGTTATGGGAGGCTAATCGATATACGTGCAGGAGGAAAATACTTAATGATTTAATGATGTTTTGAAAATAACTTATATAAACATTCTTAGACTGTCTTCTTTTTTAGCTTTTTCACCCCCCAACTGTTCTTGTATCAAAGGGAAGTAAAAGTAACCAAAACCCCGTTTGGGTGTTTTTGATTCGATGATGACTTTCGAGTAAAAATCTTGACGAAGCAAATAGAGTAGAGATAAGATCATCTCGTTGTGCATTGATCGGTGCATTCGCCTACCATTCTTGATTCTTGAGGTCCTAGGTTAAATTCCGGGTGGGGCGGATGTGAAATAAAGATTTTAAAACTGCAATATTTCAGTGTTCCTGGACTGGCAATTGAAGTGTTAGATGGGTCATTTTTTCTTTATGAAAAAGATGATAAAAATACGCCGCATTTGGTTAAACAGAATCTTGATTATGTGAAAATCATCAACGTAAAAATCGGACAAATATGTTGCTTCTTCACGAACTGGTATTATCTACAATGAAAATACTCGTATTTACTTTATTTTTCTTTACTGCGTCATTTTCCCACCCTGTACGTCTTGCGGGGATGACTGGGATGGCAATATGCGAAATGTCGGTGGCAATGACAGCGCAAAGTCTTTTTTTAATAACGCCGACAGCACCTTTGACACGCGGCAGGTGGAATTGTTTAGGAAGGTGGTGCGTCATGCTATTGGTCCGGCGCCTGTGTGGGAACGCGAAAATCTCTTTTGTCGGACGAAATACAAAACAAAATAAAGTAAACGAATTTACGAAATAAACATAAGAAAAGATTCAATTTGAGGTTGAGCTTCTTTTAGGCAGATATCATGATATAAATTTAATTTTACTGTGAAAGGATTATGGTTAGGCATTTACAATAGGGTCTATTTAATACTTTTCAGTAAAAAAAAAATTTTTTGCTAATTATTAGTAGCATAAAAAAACCTTTAAATTTGTAATTTTGAATTCCTGCAAAAACGGCTGTTCTATTGGCCACGCCCCTAATACGTCACGATTCACGTTTGTTTGTTCCTGGAATTTGTTCAGAACAATATCACAAATCTTGACGTCATCACAATAAAGGCAAAAATAGCAACGTATTTCAATTTCGAAAAAAGTTACATTCATGTTTGAAAACATTTCTCTTTTGATTTTGAAAATACAATTAATTATTCTAGGTCCATTTAATATATTTTTATCGGTATTCTTAGTTTGTGATATTTCCCTTTTGTCGTCGAGGATTAAACCATTCAGGAAGCCTGAGAAAATTGATAGACAATACGCTAGTTCAAGTTAGGGTGTTTACAGGGCTTATGATATATTGTTTACAGGTTTAAGTGATAACTTTACACACTGCGTAATTATTCTTCTTTTCTATCACCATTCTACTCTATTCAATAAGATTGCTGATGTGGGCTAGATTTATTCATTTATTGGGGGATCATACAACACAGTACCTAATTACCCCTTTCAAATATTTTTATTTAATGAAATTATTTTTTTAAAGTATTACGTAATCTTTGTTTCTATCTTTTTCTGTATTTTGATGTAATGTGAACGTAAAATCTGTAATAATTATTGTTATTACTTCCTTATTTTTTTCTTATACCGTGTGTTTGATTAAAATAAAGTATAATTTATAAAATAAATTTACACAGAAAAGTAATAAGAAATAATAAATACTTTAAGCAATTATAAAAACAATTAAATGATGCTACAGAAAAAATAAGAATTCAACAAAAGATAATAAAATTAAATATGCAGAGAGGGACGAGGACTTTTTTTTAATAAACGAGAATAATTTATTTTCTTTTTGTGTTTTACTTATTCACATATTATACGGGTGCCGTAGTGCAGTCGATCGGACGATCAACTGCGAACCTGGCGTTTCGGATTCAATTCCCGGCAGTTGTAAGAACAAAACAAAGATTTTTTTTTCTCAATTGGTTTTGTTGTAGTGTATTTTTTATAATTTCTTCCCGTTTCCTCTGTTTCTTACCTGCTGATAAGCCTCTAAAATAGAAGATCAGAGGGTTATTCCTTTTTTTGAAAGAACATTAATGTACTAATTTCCTATCGAAACATTTTCTTTCCAATACATTAGTAAAACATAAAAAAAATCGTCCTCATAATCAAATGATAGTTTGTCATCGGGTGCTCAGACATTAGTGTTTGTTATAACTTCTAACCACTTTTGAAACAAAAATATAATTTTATTTACATTAAAATATGTTTGCTAGTCATGTACTTATTGGTAATGTAAGGTCAAGTTAAAATCCAGAATATATCTTAGAAAAAAATGGTATTGATTTTTTTAAAATTAATATTTAACCCCCAACCAACTGAAAGTACTATTTCCCCACCCTGTTTATTATTTCTGCAAAAGTATAAATAATTATTATCCAAATATTACAAAAGCTGGTTTCATATTCCTTAATTGTAATTCTTCATAGCATTAGAACATTTTGATACTGTAATGCAGTTCTTGCAATATGCATGGAATAAATCCCAATATTAACATATTGAACGAATATTACTATTCATCGATTTAGTTACTTCTATTGTGCTTGGGTGCGTTACGAGAGTGTTCTGTGTAATTATTGATTTAATTCAATCAAATTAAAATACATGGGTTTCTGGCAGATAAGACGTGCAAATATATTCAATCATAATATTATATTATTCTTTATACGATCAAACTATATATTCACTTGGGACGGTACAATTTATTGGCGGGTAAAATATGTTGAACTTTTGAAAACGTTTTCGTTAAATAAACGAGTTCGGTGCTCGATTTCGGAAACGAATCGAACATTGAGTAATGTAGGAATTTGTAATCAGACAGAAAAAATCTGAAATTCAATGTTTTCATTAATATCTGGCAGATTAAACGTATCCATTACGCCGGCGGAGATTAATAGCTATAGAAACAGGTCCGCTGTTCAAAAATAAGTGTAAATTAATCAGAAGAGCCGATAGCACTAAACAATAGCCATTACAGGAACTGAAAAACAGCGGACGGTTTATTTTCCTAATAAAAGTTTATCCTCGCTATAAAGATTAAAAAACAAACAGGCCCTAATGAAACGGGACGCCGTTCCCAGGGAAGCGCACGAAGCGGAATTTTAGAGAAAATTTACACTTAATTGTTTTTTAACGATGTTTCAAATAATAAGCGAATTTTTTAACGGACTTTGCTGATATTTTAAAGCGAGGATTCGAGTTTTGCTTTATGCGTTTTCGTTATCGTTCGAGAGTTTAAATTAACAATGTTTTTATCGTGGAGTTTTGACACTTTCGACAAATGACAAATGAAGAGAACACGGGTAAAATATGTTATTTATTTCACAAAAGTTTTTAAGGATGATATTCAATAATCATTTTCATCTATTTTAATGTTACATACAATAATACAGTAGAAAATTTAAAAAAATCTATTATGGTTTCTGTTCAAGGGTTGAAAATCAAAACTCAAAATAAGTATATATACAAACACACACACACAAATATATACATATGGTAATTGATAAGCTTAAATAAATTAAATTCTGATAATATTATGAAACAGGTTATTACAAATTATTTTACCTAACTAACATGAGGGACTATTTGATTTTATAAAGTGCGTTACAGTTTTTCTATAATTAATGAATGTATCGTTAAAGATATTAATATCAGCATAACTATTAACATAATTATATAATTTTAACATATGCCATATTGCATTTAAGTATGCCATAATTATCATTGAAGGTTGGAAGACAAAATGTAGCGTACGATCTCAATCGACGACTGGGAACATGTAAAACTAAACTTAAAAAAAATATTTACTATCTAAACTACATAATCCAATTCAACAATAAGTAAATGAAATTCAACAAATTAATAAATTCAAATTAACAAAACATTTAAAATCAATAAACTTGAATCTTTTGCCAAGCTATCATGTTCTGCAAATATTCTTTGACTCTAAAGTAGCTCTTTCCGAATAGCATATGCTTGAAAAATTCTTTGTTGGCAAAGCCTGAATTTTAAGACCTCGCTGTGGAACTGTATGCTGTTTCAGGCAAACATATTGTTGTAATCCATCGACTAGCACTTATTTTTTTCTTTTTCTTCTTCAGCCTTCTGTCCTCCACTGCTGGATATAGGCCTCTTCCGTATCCTTTCATTTCTTTCGGTCGGTTGCTGCTTGCAGCCAATTTTTACCCCCCACAGCGGCTTTGTCGTCGGATCATTTTTTCGAGGTCTTCCGACGCCTCTTTTATTCTCCCAAGGTCTTCATCTTAAAATTTTAGGGGTCCGCCTAGTGGGTTCTTGTCTCGCAACATGTTCTGCCCATTGCCACTACAGTCTTGCCCAATGCGTAAGATTAATCATATTAACAGAATGATCAAGATACGCTGCGATTCGTGTACCAAAGCTGTTCCCTTTGCACCATTAAGTGCGGAAAAAGAATGATGGTAATTATCATTTTGAAAATAATCCAATGATACTCGATTCGCTACATTTTTTTCTCCAAAACAAAAGCCCTCTTCAAGAGAAATATTTAAAATTGGATTTTGTCTAGCGGAAGAGGCCATTGCAGGAGACTGCAGCGTGACATTGCATAAATTTGTTTAAATTTTATCATAATATGGTTCACACATAGTAATATGGCGTGTTCTTTCAAATAGCAATATAAAATTGTTATTTATGTTCAAATTTTTATTTTTGTGTATTTAAGTACGCTTTCAATGTTTATTATGTTGTTCTCGTATTTCAACTGAACCCAGTGCTTTTGGTTTCATAAAGCCTGGCATACGTTACTATTTCATTTACTATACATATGTACTGTAGTAATGAATAAATGAATAATATTATTCAAAGAAGTAATTATTTAGAAAGCTGCGACCAAAAAGCATCACATTTCAGGAATATATGAGTACAAAATTTCAAAGTAGCAATGCAATTTTCTATATTTCTCTAGGGAGTAATGATGACAGCCATTACAAAAGTAATAAAATGTGTTTCAGTCTGTATAATAACATACTATTATATTGCGTAAAATAAAAAAGGCATAACTTTAGAATACTTGCCACCATCTCGTCTAGCACTTGGTACTACTGAGCGTACTTAGGAGTAACAATAAAGAAGTTCATTACGACGGGAAATCGCATGTGATAAAAAAAAAATACACGTGGTAAAAATTACAGCATTTATTGAACAGCGAAGTTTCTAGAAAATGTATGTGAAAAATTATAAAAATGATCTTTTTGCAACGTCACGGGTTTATGTGACCACGGCACGGACAACCTGGCCACATCAAACGGAGTTTAACAAAGCCAAGCAAATATTATTATTTATTTTGTTAAAATATTTATATTGATGTCTTTAACGATACTTTTCATAATTATTGAAGGACTATTACTAAATTCATAAATCCAAATACTCTCTTATGTTGATTATGAATATAAAATTGTAATACCTTGTAGGCCTTATTTTGTTATAAGTATTGAGCTGGTTAATTAGAATTTTGATATATTTTTTATGTACTTATTTATACATGCTTTGATCACATATAATTGAAAATGGAAATTTAACAAAATTTACTAAATGTTATTAAATATTTATAAATTACCACTTGCCGACTTTTCTTTGTTTAGCGGTTTCAAAGCGTACCCTTCTCTTCGTCAGGACACTAAACCAACATGCAAAACCCACTATACACCTTCACCATAGTTGTTGCACAAAAATATAAAACCAACACGACATGCATTTTAATAAGCACATGCACTGATCAGGATAAACATGCACTGATTGAATTATGAAAATATTATCTTGTAGAGACGGGTACGTCTCGAAACCGGTAGAAATAGAAAAGTCGGTATGTGGTTATATACAAATATTTAATAACATTAAGTTAAATGTTTGACCACAAAGTTAATGCTTTGAATATAATAATAACAAAATTTAATTGAATTTCAATCGTTTGTGAATCATAATAAATAAACAGAAACACTCACCTACCTGAAGCTCGATCAGAGGTGATTATCGGCGTCGATTAAAAGTCCTTAAGTAACTTGACCGATCACAATAGAACTGGACCGCGATAATAAACTCGCGCTAGCGCATTGGAAATATTAGTTTATCGTGGTCAAGTGGCCAAGTGGCATAGATCAAAATAATCCCGGATGTTTCAGTCGGATCGCTTAATCGATAAACAACCGCGGTGAGAAACTTTTATCGCGTCGATTATTATCTACCATAGCGTCGGGCCCATTGTGATTTAGCTACTGAACTGGTGACGTCACGCCGTGTCGCAGCAGGCGTTATTTCGAAGTTTGGGTGGGAATTTTTAAAAGCGTGAAACTTAAAAAAAATTATGCGATATCAATACGACAGACGGTTTTTTTAGCAAAGTTTAATAGTCTTTTAAAACATATAAAACTACCACTGCACATCCTCATTGGAGTACCAATGCAGTGATCTATGGACCATCGGTCGCAGATAGGAAAATGATGGTTATTCTCCCTATCGTTTTACGTGTATATGTGTGACTAGGTAAAGATAGTAGGGGTGGGGGTAAAAGACCACGTAATATAATATAGGGCGGCGGAATCACATTCCTCAGTAGCGACTCCCCATTCAACACGGAATGAGATTTTTCTCTTGAATGGATTCATCTCAAGAATACTATCCCAGATCACTTATCTACAGATTGCGTACGAATCACAAAAACGTCCATTTATTTGACCAAACTTTATTCTTCTATATTTTGTATTTGAAGCATTGGCATTTTCCATATTTAATAATATAACGGCGTGTTTAGTTTGTGTTAAACCAGTAAAATTAATTTAATATACTGACCTATTTTATATTATGACTGTTGTTTTGTCAAAGATAGAAATTAATAGAATTTTTACAGCATTTTATAATAATATATTGATTCTTTTGTCATGTTTTGGTGGAACTGCAATTTAATCATTATAATAATTAAATTACGTATAAAAAACTCGTTTGTTCATATAATTATACAAAATCATGATTGACCACCTTTGCTTTCACTTGTACGTATATGCATCATAAGAATATTATATTATTTGGTTAGTGGCATGGTATTATATTATTATGCCACTAACTTTATCCTCGTTCTTGATGGCCTTGCCGGATCCGACTCGACACTTGCGAGTGGCACTAACACGATGACAGGCTCTAATCTGGAGCTCAACACTGGTGGTTGGTGGAAACAAAGTTTTATAATGCAGCACACACGTTCAACAAAATAAACGCGTGATGTACGACGCGAGGTCTTAATGTGGCGGGTGATCTAAGGATACTGAGGCGAGAGGTGAACAGTAGTTGTGGGAAAAAAGGATGTAGAAGTTATGACAATACTTGACCCATGCATACCCACATAATTTGCAACCACCGGTCACTGGTAAAAATCTCTGTTGTAATTTATTAACATCTTAAATTAATATGAAAATTAAACTTTGTTATTGCTTTTACAAATTTTCAGTGTTACTTCAGGTCCATCGCTGATTAATTTGTTTGATTTTGTATCGATTCGATAGTGAAACCATAAACAACATTATGTATTTACTGTTAGTTTTATATCACCCGTCGATGGGTGGAGTGCTCTCATAAAACTGTAGTAGTGTTCTTGTAAAATAATAAAAAGATTTAACACTAATATAAAAGTTTTATTGACAAAATAATTCATAATGAAGTGTTACAAAGTAAATGCCAATGCAATTAATAATATGGTCAACATTTTAGCTACTTTTTTTACAAAATATAAATAGGGCTAGATTTTAAACGCTCTGTAGCTGCAAGATTGTTATAATCTAGCTCTTGAATATTTTTTAATTCATCATAATCAGAAACGGAGAACCAGAATCCCAACCACATATGGACTATGTAGCTTCAAGACGCGTTGGAATGTTTAGAGCATAGCGCCCACCGTCCCGCATTTTTCCCTGTATTATGACACTAAAACTGTATTTAAAAAAAATATAAATATGACCATAACATATGCGTATGACGATTTTCTTGTTTTTGAATTGTTTATTTTGTGAGCTAGGACCACCCAAAAGCCCTCAAAAGCACCAAGTTTTACTTATCGTTTTTAGATTTACGGTATACAAATATCAAAATAAATGTTTTTGAAAAACGCGAAAAATGCCGACGATTCTCAAAAATAACCACCAAATCGGTTCAGTTTTGAGTTGTGGAAAATGGGACAGTAAAACGTTGATAATAGTTAGTCATAATCAGTTTGACGTGAATTTTATTTTTCGCAAAGTATCAGGGAGGCAGCGAGAGTAAGAGAAAAAACCATTATCAATTTTTCAGAATTCTCAACCATCGCATGTCCTCTTATATTGAACAAATTACAACAGGTATGGAAAATACCTCAAAGGAGAGAATATGGAATTCTAGGCATTTACAGGATTTATGATCTGTCAATGGCTGGTTTAAGTGGCCACTTTACACACTGTGTAACATTCGTCCTCTTGAAGTGATTTTAACAAAAATGGCACTATAAAAATAATCCAGAATACAACTCGCGGACAAAATAACGCACCCCTAAACCGTGATTTTTTTGATACCGTGTCGGAGTCGTCATATTTCTCTCTTACCCCATTAAGGGGGTGTCCCGTCGACCGACAGTGGCGCTAAAGCCATTTCCACGTTTACTGCGCCACTCTCCATACTTGTACATTGTCCATACTACACCATCAAAAAAGGTCTAACAGATTTATTTCATTTGGGCTTTATTCTTTATTGGGAGGAGATCGTTCACGCTCGTATATGTGCGTAGGTATGTTGCTCGCCGGGAAAATAGGACTCACTGTAAAAGGGACGGATAAATTTGATTTTATTCTGCAAATTGGTCTTAGGAGGGTTTCGCTGAAACGATTTGCATATTACAAATTTATTTTAAATTTCAAGTAGAAACATATATGCGCTTTGGCAAGATAATCGCTAAAAGCTTGTAAAAATATCTTCCAGCCCAACAAAATACAGGCTGGTCAATAAAAAAATTGAGCAAAATTTGTACTGGATAAATCATTTTTACGCATTTAAAATATAAATAAAACAGCTTTGTTTTTAATCACTTATATTTTGACGCTTCATACCTAAGATTTCATATTAAGTACACTATTAAAATGAAATAGGATAAGATTCATTAGTATATCAAGTTTATATCTAAATAAAGAGTTTTTCAATAAGGGCGGGTAAATGTTGAAATGAAATAAAACAAGTTGTGGGTGAGGTATTAACAGAATTTATATTTTATTTGAAAGACCCATATGTGCCATTAAGTGTGAGACATGATATCGTTTAAATGCCCGCCTCGGCTTTTTACGGTGGCACGGATCCGAGTGGTCCAATTTTCAATGACTCTTCCATGTAGATCCGGCTGAATTTGAGTGATGGCCTGTGTTTCGTTCACCTTTAGGACATCAATCAATTATGGTTTATTTTCATAAACCTGTGATTTCAAGAAATTCCACAAGAAAAGTCTAGCGGGGTCAAATCGCATGACCTTGGTGGCCAATTCAGATCACCCCTGCGATAGATAACCTTATCCTCAAATCGTTCACGCAGAGTGTCAATCGTGGCATCCGTTGTGTGGCACGTAGCGCCGTTTTGCTGAATTCACATGTTGTCTAAGTCCATATGGTTCAATTTGGGCAATAGAAAATTGGTTATCATCGTTCTGTAGCGCTCGCCGTTGACGGTGACCGCCTAACCAACGTTTTCGAAAAAGTACGGACCAATGATTTCAAAATTCTTGTTGATGAACAAAAACTCTTATTGATAAACAATACAAATATTATATCAATAATACCTCCTTAATAAACGTGAGTGAAGCCGCTAGTTAACGCTAGTATACTCTCAAGTCTACAAAAACGTAGAAATAACATTGACTCCATATTTATGTTTAGTTTGCTGAATGGCTTAAATGATGTACCATCGTTACTGAAACAAGAGGCATTCAATGTTCCAATCCACCGGTTAAGCTAGGGTTTCCTAGGACAGCGGTGCCAGTATTTTAACGGCCGTGGTGAACGGTGATGCGGTGGATAACCGTTGTAACGGTGACTAGAGTGTGGTTTCCTAGGAAAACGGTGTTATCAACACCATTTAACACCGTTACACTAGGAAATCACTCTCCAGTCGACGTTACGACGGCTGTCTACCGCATCACCGTTCACTACGGCCGTTAAAATACGGGCACCGCTGTCCTAGGAAACCCTAGCTTTACGAAATAATAATTTGCTGTTCCTCGATCAACACAGCACAAACTATGGCTTGCATGCACCAATGTCCCGATTGTGTCGTATTGTAAACTTGAGACAAGATCTGGACTTTTTTGGTGTAAGTCTTTATAGTTTTAAAAATTCACTAAGATTGACTAGATCTTGTCTTGAGGTAGTATTTTTTTTTTGTCCTAGCTTTAACTTTATTTAGTTGGATTTTATTTTATTAGTGCCTGTATTTATTATAAGAAATTGTATTTTCCATCGTTAGAATGGACTGCATAAGTCCGTCAAATAAATAAATAAATAAATACTATATATATGTGAATTGTTAACTGTTATTATTCTCATCAATATGTATCAATATGTATGTAAATCTTTATAAATCAATAAAAAAAAAATTAATACTCCATGACCGGCTGTGAGTTGAACTTTTGATTATTTCTATAAGCTTGTGACTCACACCGAAACATTAATTTATTAAACTTCCTCGTTAATCCAATCAAGTGGGTTTGAGTTCTATTTACTGGGTAGATAATATTCTCCCCATGTTCCAGACAATACTTATTTTTCTTCAGTTGCGACTTAAAACAGATTTCGCCAACGATGCATAAAAAAAGGATTCTCTAGGGATAAGAAACTTAACCAAGCAAAACGAAATGGTCCACAAATAAAAAAAAAGTATGCGACCGACCATCAGACGATGGAAATAAATCAGGGTTTATGGTTCCAAACAAAGAGAACATTTCGATCAATAGATTCAACTTGGACTAGAGAAAACAGTCAAATACAAATTATTTAGTAGTCAATTTAATTTTTTTTTTGTTCTGCGTGTGAAATATAACCAGAATCAAGGGACGAATGTTTTCAACTGGACGGCAGTTTTTAGGTAAATATCCCGGCAAGAAAACCGAATAGAGAAAAGTATGTCTCATTGTGTAGTGATTGGCACGTTTGCCAGCCATGATTGAGGACCCGGGTTCAATATTGGCATGAATTTTTTTTGTAAAGATGGTTCTCACTGAAGTTTTTTATTCTCATTCTCATTCAGCCCGGAGATCGGGCTGGGCTGCTTCGTTGCCACCGTGGTGTGCTATAAGGACGCTGTCGTAGTGTGAAGGATTGGGTTATTATTTTGCGTTGGGTTAATATGCTTGGTTGGTAGATTGGTCGATAGGTCTCGACTAGGACGATGTCAAGGTTTTAAATAAGCCGGTGCTAGGTTCTCGTCTCGAATAGGGAGGTGCTAGGAATAGAGCGAAATTATGAACAATGCGTTTCTTTTGGGCCTCATAGATTTGAAGTATTTGGCCAGTTAAGGGGTCAGAATTTTAAATATTTGATCGAGAGTAACTAACAAATTTACTACATTTACTAAGGATACTATGACGGCAATAGGAGAATTGTAAGCAGTAAAATGTAGATTATAAAAAAGGGATCTGAAAAAAGGCCACAAGACCTTTAAACGGATCTAGGTAAGAGGGTGGCGCTTTTAATTAAGTATTTCACATCACGGCCCTTAAAAGTATGTTGGAGTTAAATATAGAGCCACTTATGTTGTCAAAGCTGACATATGCAGATTTAATCTGGTGGCATAAGGCCTAATCTAGAACTGTACATCAAATATAAAATTTTGAGTGGTCAAAGATCGCCAATCTCGGGGGCTCATAGATCTGTTTTAACAGGGGTATTGCCTAGTTTGGCGGCTGCGCTTCACACTGGTTTGGAGATGAGTCGTATGGCAGCAATTTTTAGAATAAAAAACAGGGAACCGATTGAGTGTTTTGAACACAAAGTTTGTCGTCACGACGAACCCGTAAAAGCTGGTATTGAATGTATTACGGAATTGACTATAAATAAATGGCAGAGACGTTGGGACTTCTCTCCAAAAAGTAGATCGACCTATTCCTTTAACCCTCGTCCTCAAGACGAGAGTTCGAAACGAAGACTGGTGTCTTAACCACCATGCATTTCAAATGATTTCAAGTCATGGAAAATTAACGGATGGGGAGATTATCCGGGGTTTCCTATAGTAAAGTGACCGATACTTGAAAAAATAGTGTAAATTTAATTTTACATATTGTCAGGGAGCCCAACGTCTCTGAGTATGAACTGATTTGCTATTTTGTGCCGTCCTTTCCCATCGAATGAAAACAGTGGTGCTAATCCTTGGTGTTCAAATTGTCAAACGTAGTGCACCAACAAACTAAAATTTTCACATCGAATTTGGAAATAAGGATTTGTATAAATACACTGGATTTTAATTCAAAAAATATTTTTCATTACTTTGCAAAGAATAAGTATACGAATGAAAATGATGCCAATACCGCAAATAATCTGTTTTGCAGTAAATAAAAAAGCACAATAATAGAGCTTATAAGTAGAAAGACAAAGATGTTGTTGTGTGGCTAGTGTTTGTGTGAAAGAGACAAAAACAAGAGAAGAAATTCGTTCAACCAGTCGGAGTGCGAACTGGCTATATGACCGGCGTATTCATAATTATAAATTTATTTTACTATAACTGACCTAAATAATATTATACCTTTTATCTATTGTGGAAAAGGAATTATGTAATAGCAAAAATAACAGTGTTTTCAACCAGAGCTACACAAAAAAGAATTATAAATACAACTTTACGTTTTTTTCTTAAATATGTTGTGTTCTTGACTGCCAGATTGTTGATAGTGATAATTAATTAAAACTATGATAATCAATATAATTTTTATTCTATGTAAAAAATGAGAATCAAAGGCCCATCAGATGTAGCAGTTTTACACATATAATGTAAAAAAAATTATTTTGTATGATTTCTACCAGAGTCTTCCAGTGTTAGCGTTCAATTGCTGATTCTGGGCTTATTTGTTTCTCCGTAATTTGACGGCGTTAAGCTAAAGTAATACAAAATAAAAAGGCTATTTTTAAAGGAATAACTCGCCGAGCTTCTATTGTAGAGGCTTGGCAGCAGATGGGAAGAAGGAAGTATTGAAAAATACACCACAACGCACAAAACAATTGAGAAAATAATCTTTCATGATTGTTTGTTGTGGGAATCGAACCCACGACGCCAGCTTCACAGTTAACCGTTCAACCAACTGCGCCACGGCGAAAAAATATCAATGAATGTGATAAAATTATAAATAAACTAATCAATGAAATTTCTTGGTTTAGTTATACTTTTTATTATTTTGACCAACGAGCGCTTTTGCCTAAGAAGGCATCTTCAAGACTGGTGAATTGTTTACAACATTTACAGTTTTTATACTATTCTTAACATATTTTGCAGATAAGATCAAATAAGTATTCGAACAGGGGACAGAAACATAAATATTTACAATTAGTTTGCTAAACAGTTCATTTTTGGGAGTTTTTGGATCGAGATTGAGATTAAGCTTTTATTGTTGTTATTAAAAATCTGCTTTCCGTTCTATGATACATCGGCTTACTTCAATACCACTAAATAAAAATAATTTTGACTTAGAATTAAGTACTATAAAGAGTATTGCTTTCAATAATGGCTATGAACTAAATTTAATTGACAATATTTTGAATAAAAAACTTAAATTAAACAATAGGAAAAAATACTTATACAGTTCCCAAAATATTTCCAATAAAAATGAGAACTGGCGTAGAATTTTGTACATTAATTCATTTTCTAATAATATAGCACAAATTTTACCTAACAATATTAGGACAGCATTTTATACTAATAATAACATAGGTAAAATATTAACAAATTGTAAAGATAAGGATGATAAATTAAATCATTTGGGAATTTATAAATTAAATTGTTTAAATTGCCTAAATTTCTGTATTGGAAAAACTTCACGTAAATTTAAAGTTAGAATCAAAGAACATATAAGATGTCTGAGTAATAATAATTTTTCAGAATTCGCAAATCATCTTATATCCGAAAACCATGAATTAAATCAAGAAACGTGTGTAGAAATTTTGCATGTCAATAAAAATGGTTTTCGTTTAGATAATTTAGGACGATTAGAAATTAGTAAAGCCATTAATCAAAAACTTCAAATAATAAATAATCAATTAAATTTAACTTCGAGTCCTCTTTTAAAACTATTCCCGTTATGATTTATTTTATCTTCTTTCTCTCTCTTTCTTTCAATTTTCTATCTCTTTCATACAATATTTATTATATAAATAGCACTGCGTGTAATTATAAGTTAGTTAAATTCCTGACGATGAGGTAGTAACCTCAAAACCGGTCGAAGTGTAATTAAAAAAATTAATTACACTTCGACCGGTTTATACAAATTTATAAACAAAAAGGTGTAAGTTTTTATTATTTAAATGGTTGGAAAACAACACATGGCGAAATACAACAGAGTGGGAAATACACATTTTAACAGATAAAGTTAGCGCAATACTTGATTTTTAACAAGAGCAAGAGACAACAGTCTTGAGGATGCCTACTTAGGCGAAAGCGCTCGTTGGTCAAAATAATAAAAAGTAAAACTAAACCAAGAAGTTTCATTGATAAGTTTGTTTATAATTTTATCATAATTATGAACTATGGAGTTTTATCAAGAAATATCAACAAAAAACATCAATATTGAAAAAATATCATCTCTCACGAGCTTATTTGGATAAACGTCACGTATTGAGAGACAAAATGTACTTCCTAATCTCATTAGAAACAGTCGGCGATAGCCAAATATTTCCTTCTAGTTTCTGTGTTAATATTTTATCATGACATCTTAGTTTATTATGTAATAAAAAAGGCCACTAGGCGGAATAGTAAGGGATAAAGATTAATAAACTAATATTAATATCCATTTATAAAGACCCGTAATTGAAATAAGTTTATTCAGTACTAAACACTTTTTGTTAGGCAGTCTGATTTATGCTAACAGGTACGCATTAATTTCACAGACATTTATTTTAATAAAAAGTCTCAAGAGAGCTTTTAGAGGCTCGTAAAACAACAATGAAATATTTGATAACATTAATTGAACAAAAATTAGCTTTCATCTTGACTCAAAAACCGTTGTAAATAATAGTTTATTTATTTAAGTGTTTTCACCAAATAACTAAGTAATATTTGTGAAGAATTTAAAAGAGACACATAATTCATTAGTTAACCCATAGAAAATTTGTTGATAAGGATCACCTTAAGATAAAAAGAACTTTATTTAATTTACTTACATATAACTTTGAATTATGTGTCCTTACCTCTGTTCTGTATAAATTCATTTAACTTTTTAATAAAGACACCAGTCTTGAAGATGTCGCGAAAGCGATGAAACCGGTCACTGGATATTCCAAATTTGTGGATTAAAGTATCACTCGTGTTTTATTTATATAATAAATTACAATGAACTTCCATCAAGAATTTTCACTTACAAACTTAAATGAAAAGGGGTAATTATTCCTATTTTGAAATAAAGCAATCTCTTAATCTGTCTTCATTGGAGAGACGTAGAACTGAGATGGACCTTATATGCATTTTCAAAATACTTAATGCTTTAAGCGATGTCCCATCTCTGTTGCAATCAATTTCTTTTCATGTTCCCAACCGTGTCAACAAAAGTCAAAATCTGCTATTTATCAAATCTTCTAAGAGCAACTTTGGTTTTTATGGCCCAATGTCCAGAATGTGTAGATTAGTCAATTCATCACACGACTTGGAATTTTTTGGGATAGATCTTCCGGCTTTTCGTAGATCTCTTCGCGACTAAACAGTGTGGGATGAAGTTGGATTGGCATGGTTTAGAATAAAGTTTTAGGTCTTTCGTTTTTTTAAAAATATATTGTATACAATTATTGTTTTGCCCTTGTTTGTCTTTGCTTAATAGTTCTATGTTCTTTTTGTTCAGTTTCTTGCATTTATGTTTCTTCATGTAACTGTTGTAATTGGCTTTGGCCGTATATATAATAAATAAATAAATAAATAAGTACTTACGAGATTTCACTCCCTAAGGAGTAGCCTAGATTACTCTTGTTAATTAACACATTACGACAGAGATACCATAGCATCCATCTCTGCTGTGTTGTGTTAATCTTGATAACTCCCCCGGGGGTGGAATCCAGATCCTGTTAGTAAACATTTGGACAAGCACAAAATATTGTTGATGAAACTAACCTATCCAAGTATAAGGAAAAATAAAAACACTAGGCGGCTAGATGGTGAAATAATTCAGTCGGATGAATCTAACCCACAATAATAAAAGTTTCACTGAAAATAATTACTGCCATTACGCCATTTCCCCGTAGACCCCTACTCCGAGAGAATGGACTGCTACACACGTCTATCCTGGCATAAATTCCTAGCTTCTTCCACATTCATACATGCTCTTCGGTTCTGTCTGCTTTTGAAATGACCAGATTTAAGTTTATCTGATCATGCCACGTCTTCCTTGGTCGTCCTCGTCTCACGTTGCCGTTCATTTTCGCCATACATACTTGTTTTACCATTGTTTAAGTATTAGTAATTTGTACCGCGTCGCAGTCGGCAGTAGGCACATTTCTATTGGTTTTCGCTGATCGATCAAACTAACCTAAGATCGATCCGAAAATCCGTAAATGCATTAGCGAACTTTCATATTTAGTATTAAGTATAAGTTATTACTCAATAAAAATTAAATTTAATTTAATTATATTATCTGTATCCGGGACAATAAGAATAAATTTCTGAGTGTGAATTGGAACCAAAATCTCGGACGAGTGTTTTTGACTTATTACCAACTCTTCGGTAAAAATCCTGAAAAGTGATCGAGTGGAGAAAAGTCAAAATCGTGGTATAGCAGTTGGCGCGTTCGCCTACCATGCTTAAGATACGAGGTTTTATTCCTGGTAGGGTCAAAATGAAATATTTATTTATAAGGTGCTTTTCACTTAAATGTTTCATTGCCACTGAACTGGCATCTGAGCATAAGACTGATCAGTACCTTCCTGTAATAGCTGATCAAGAAACTGCCCTATGCACAACCGGGTGCTGGTAGGGGCTTAATGTTGATACATATATGGTTTAAAAAAAAACAAGTATTTTTTTATAATCATTGATCAATAAGTCCACCTATATTCACTACACACACTCTCGAATACACACCCATACACATACGCACACACCCTCACACACCCTCACCCTAACTAACATGTACAATAATAAAACAGATACACTAAATAAGAGTAAGAATTGTTTTTTATTAATTTTATTTTATTGTGCCTATTATGACTATAATATATTGATATACATTAAAAAAACTTATTATTACGAGACTTTATTATTAATCTAGTAAAATTATATTTGATTGTATAAATTGCATCTATCTTAAATTAAATTTTATTCAAATTAATCTCATGTGAATTCTAATGAACTGCTTTAATAACATATAATGAAAACTAAATTTTGGTCTAAATACAATTTTCAATTTTTCTTTTGTGACTATTGGTGTTCAGATATAATTGGTGAAAGATGTAAAGTGTTTTCATTTTTTATTTTATAAATTGTATTTATATTGTGATATATTTTACTGTTTGCGAACTGAAAATACATTAGTAAATATGTCTACGCAACGTTATAAAGTAAACGTTCGGTTCGTTGTTTTGAAATTACCCGTTCTTTTTAACGAATACTAAAACCTCGGTTCTTAGCACCCAACTCCAAAGTTTATAAGGATTTATGGGTGTTATTACAAGTAAGATTCATTCGCTAATTTAGATTCTTTAGAACTAAGTTACAGAAGGAATGAATTCTACAAAGAGATATCCTCATTAGTTGCTCCTGTACTCTGGGACAAGTAAATAAGAACTTTCTAATGACACTCAAGTACAAATGTGTGTCTCTTTCATTTAAGAAAGACCTGCGATTTGAATACAAAGCCCAGACAGCTTTGCTATAAGTTTGTTTTGTTTAATTTTAACCCTGCAATGCGCAAAGAGAAAAATATTTTTTTACAATATTTTCCACCAATAATTTTAACCTTCTTCCACTCCATGGTGGAGGTTGGTCATAATTATATGAGGGAAAACACAACGATGTACGCAGCTTCTGTTAAAAGCAAAATCACATTAAAAAAATATGTAAATTGATGACTGAGCTAAACTAAAACATTAATCATCAGCTTTCACTTTGTAACACTTAATTGTAAATTATTATAAAATTAAAAGTTTTTTAGTAATGTTAAAATAACCTTAATAAAAAATTATATCTGATCTAAGGCCGCGAAAATCTTAAAAGTTTCAAATTTTATAACTTTCTACTCGAACATCAAATTTGTTTTGATTGAAAATCAGCGACAATTTTAGGGTTGACGTTATTCAAAGTTTATTCGAAGTTTATGACAAGTCAATTTAGATTCGAAGTCAAATGAAATTTCAACACTTTGTTAGACTATGGGTAGAAAATTAAAATAGGACAAAGGTAAGACAGACTTAATAAATTCATTTCAAACAAAGGAAACGCGGTTGGTTGATATTGAGTAAACATTTATATCGGACATTTGTACAATGAATAAAAATTTTAACAACAGAGATGAAGAAAATTTAAGAGAAGGTAATATAGAAGTCTAGGCATCTAAAGGGCTTACGACCTGTCAATGGCTGGTGTAAGTGGCAAAGTGGCCACTTAAAGAATGGTGAATGTTACACAGTGTATGTAGTGGCCACAAAAACAAGCCAATGACAAGTCATGATCCCTGTAAATGCCTAGACTTCTATATTCCCTTCTCGAAAATCATTTCCCTCTCTGTTGCAACAAATTTGAAAGTTATTTAATTTTATTTACAAGTTTTCTAAATGTTTACGTCGAAAAATATGTAATTATAAATAGTATTTTGAGTATGACAAATGATTGTAGACTTAGGTAGAACTTTCTCCCTAGGGAATTATTACGATTAACATTTTCCTATCTTTGTTCCCAGGCATTGCTTAGTAGGTGCGAAAATTCAGACAAGTAAATCTCCCTCACATTAATAAAGGTTTCAGCTCTTTTACCTAACAAAAATAGACGGAAGTGGTGACAGGGCATAGGTCTTGTTTATGTCTAGACTTCTACATTTCCCTCTCAAAAATGTTTTCGCTCATTTTTCCCTGTTGTAAAAAAATTCCAAATTATTATTACCTAATTTAGATATGAAGCTTTTTTATGCGTAGTGTCATTTTTTTAATGAAAATCACATTAAAGGCGGTGTGAAATAAATATCATGATACGTCTTGCAGCTACAGAACGCACTAACGAGAATTTAGACGAAAAAATCGGTCACACCAGATAATAAGAAAGTAAAACAAAAACCTTGTTAAACCTATTGGTCTTCAAGCTAAGTAACTCTGGTCCATCTCACGGCTGTCATTAAAATTCCTCCTCTCTCGTCCTTTGTCCAGGAGTCAGTTGAAATCCAAACGTTATCGGAGGCACACGTTTTAATTCTAGGCGCTTTCATTTAACGGAAAAGTTTCTCTTGCTATTTGTACTAGTGTGATTAAGTTTTATTTAAAAAAAAACCTTTTGAACATGGAAGATAATAGTATGTACTTTATTTAAGCAAATATTTTTCTTATTTTTTTGGTTATTTAGTGTAAGTACACTAAAGTTAGTATGATCTACGTTTACGAATTCCTATTTCTATATTATTTCATTTATACAATTTTCAGAGATTGGTGTTTTTGTTTATATCTATCTTAATTTGGTAATGTATCCAAAATAAAACAAGTTTATTGGATTATAATTCTACTTTATTTTGTATAAAATATACAAAGGGCATATTGTGACGCGTTTCGTCTTGTTGGGACATTTTTAAACAAACTAACTTAAATATTTACAAAGTTTTTATAAATACTTTGTAAATATATTTTTTTTTATAAAAACATTGCAAATATAAACTTTGTAATATTATTTTTATAAAAACTTTGTAAATATTTAAGTAAGTTTGTTTGAAAATGTCCTAACAAGACGAAACACGTCACAATATACCCTTTGTATATTTTATAAAAAATAAAGTAGTATTACAATCCAATAAACTTGTTTTATTTTGGATACATTACCAAATTAAATATGGAATTCTACCAATTGTCTGCATACACAATAAATATATTTATCTTGTCTAGCTATATCATATTTATAAAAGTTAAATACCGACTACTGACAGTTATATTCTATTCTGCAATAAAATCTCCCCCCACATCCGCCATTTTGTTTGGTAAGACTCCAAGGTTAATGCGTAAAAAGGGTATATTTTTTCAATCAAGTCATTTTTATTATTTTTCCTGCAGATTCTCGAAAAACTGATGGGAAATTGACTAGAAACGAATTGTTTGAGATCCTTCAATTGAAAGGGAAAAAAACGGATGAAAAATTTTCGTCAATGCAAGAAAATTTAGTGGAAATGACTAAATGTCCGGATGACTAAATGGTGTTTTGAGGTGTTTTAAGTGCCAATTTCAAATAATGGACAGCCTCTAGCTTCAAAGCGTATATTTAACAATGGTTGACATATTTTATTGAACTGCCTTACTGGTCAGCAGAACCCATACAGAAACCAGGAGGCATTTAAGAACTTAGAGGTGAATGATATTCCCAAGGCGGGGTTTAGAAATACTAATGACGGCAACATATCAAGAAAAAAATTTGCCAACCCAGAATGCTCTTCACGAATCACTGACTTTAATTTAGATTAAACCAAACAATTTAAAGTTATCTTAGAAGTGATTTCGAGCAGTTACAGCGTTGATGCTATGTCGGCACCTAGTTGGTGGCCTAATTTTGTGATGTACAAAGTTATGTGGGTGCACAGAATGAGAGCAAGTAAAACAGGGTACTTACGTTTTACACAAAGATTTATTCTCGAAACTAAACTACTGAAGCTAACACATTGAAAGAAGGATTCTAATAACTATATTAGGCAAAATAAAATGAAGTTGGTAAATCTAAATTGGCGGTAATTTTGTGCCTCGAAGACGCGTGCGGTGAGGTCGGAATCCGGTAGTATTCTCTCAGCCGGTTTGGCCTGTTCGTACGCTCTACGTCGGCGTTCGGCAATGTTCGGCTCGTGCCGTCGTTGTCGACCCGCCACACAGCCCCCTTCCAAGTTTTGAAATCTGTTTTTCAAAACTGACGCTGTATCCCCCTCCTGCCGCTACGCGTTGTGTATGCCGGTTGTTCTGTTGGTGTTTCCGTTTCTGCTGGACTGGCTCGTTCTTCCGCTGTCTGGAACGCCGGCTTGCACCTGTCCAGCGAAACCTTTTTATGTTCGCCATCCACGTCCAGTGTTACCGTCTTTTCCGCCCTGGTGATGACCTTGTAGGGCCCCTTGTAGTTCGGCATCAGGGGTTTGTACACTCTGTCGTCCCTCAGAAACAAGTGTGTGGCTCTCTTTAGTTCCGGGTGGATGAAAACGTTACCTTTATTGTGGTGCTCGACTGGCCTTGGTTTGACGTTTTGCATGAACTTTACCAGTTGCCTAGTGTAGGAGTCCGGGTCAATGTAGTCGTTCGTCTGCTCCAGGATGTCTGCTGGTAACTTTAGTTTGCACCCATACAGCATCTCTGCTACTGAGTGCTCTGCATTCGTGCGCAGTGTGGCCCTCAGTCCGAGTAGTATGGTGCTGATCGATTTTGTCCACGGAACAGGGTGGTGAGCTTTAATGGCCGTCTTCAGCGTTCTATGAAATCGCTCGATCATGCCATTACTTTGTGGATGGTAAGGCGTCGTGTTGGAGTGTGCTATGCCTGATCTGGAACAAAACAAGTTAAAGTCCGTAGACATGAATTGCCTACCCTGATCAGTTATAATTTTCTCCGGTACGCCGTATCTCGCAATCCAGTTGTCCCAGATGGCTCTGATGATTGTGTGGGTCTGGATATCTGCGATAGGGATTACTTCCGCCCATCGAGTGTATCGGTCGATACATGTGAGGCAGTACCTCAGTCCCTCTGATGGTGGAAAAGGTCCGATGAGGTCGACATGGACCACGCAGAATTTCTGTCTCGGCATGTCGATCTTGATGATCGGTGTCCTCGTGTGTTTGTTGACTTTGCTCTTCTGACAGGGTATGCAGGCCTTCGTCCAAGCTGCGCAGTCTGCTTTCATATTTTTCCAGACGCCTCTTTGACTGATGGTCTTGGTCGTGGCGTCGGCTCCTGCATGGTTGAGGTTATGCACTTGGTTGAAGAAAGATCTCTGTAGCGTTTTTGGGATGTACGGTCGCATGTTGCCTTTGTTGAGATCGAAGACGATTTCTTGTCCCTGCATGTTGGTTTTGATCAGGTTCAGAGCAGTGTTCTTGTCGTCCAAGAGTGCGAGTAGTTCGTTGTCCTGCCTTTGTTCTTTATGGATCTTTTCGAACGATATGTTTGCCTCTTGTTCGATCATGTCGATTCTTGATAAGGTATCGGCGACGACGTTGTCTTCTCCTTTTATGTATTTGATGTCCGTGCTGAACTGTGAGATGTAGTCTAGATATCTGAGTTGTCTGGGGCTTTCTTTGTCGTGACTTTTCCTTCTAAACACGAATTGTAGTGGTTTATGGTCCGTGTATATACAGAATTCTCTGCCCTCCAGATAATGTTGAAAGTACCTTACAGTCTCAAAAATGGCTAGTAGTTCCCTGTCGTACGTACTATATGAACACTGAGCCTTGTTCAACTTTTTTGAGAAGAAACTTATCGGTTTGTAGTTGATGCCGTCTGTGGTTTGTTGTAGCACGCCTCCGATTGCGTAATCTGAGGCGTCTGTCCACACTGACATCTTGCTGCTTTCCTCTGGGTAGCTAAGCTTAGTGGCGTTGATCAGCGAGTTCTTGACCTCTTCGAAATCGTGTGTAGTGACTTCGTTCCACTCTACTTTTCTGTTGTCATTCTTTTTTGCTCCCTTGAGGTAATCGTGTAGTCGTATCAATTTGTGTGCTGCTCGTGGTATGAATCTTCGGTAGAAGTTTCCCATGGCCAAGAATCTTCTCAACTGCTTAATGGTTTCTGGCTTGTTGAGGTTCGTGATGGCTTCCACTTTTGTTGGCGAGGGTCCGATGCCTTCAGCCGAAATTTCATAACCAAGAAATAACAGTGTTTTCTTGGCAAACTCGCATTTAGATGGGTTTACCACCATTCCATGATCTTGAAGTCGCTGGAACAAAGCTTTTAAGTGTTCCACATGTGTTTCTTCGTCTGGTGAAGCGATCAATATATCGTCGATATATGCGTGTACTCCTTCTAGACCTCTTGTGACTTCGTTGATGTGCCGTTGGAATGTTTGTGCAGCGCATGATAGTCCGAATGGCATTCTTACAAATTCAAATAACCCGAATGGTGTGGTTATAGCTGTCTTTTTAATGTCAGTTTCATTAATTGGAATTTGGTGATATGCTCGTTGTAAGTCAATTTTGGAAAAAATTTTACAGTTAAATAAGTCATTGCATATATCGTGGATATGTGGCAAGGAATAACGATCAGGTACCGTCTGTGCGTTTAAGCTACGGTAATCGCCACAAGGGCGATAAGTACCATCGCTCTTCTTCACCATATGCAATGGAGAGGCCCACTCACTCTTGGAGGGTCTACAAATACCTTGAGCCACCATGTGATCGAACTCTTGCTTCGCCTGCCTCAGTAGTTCTGGGGACAGCCGACGAGTCTTACACATAACGGGTTTGCCACGGGTATCTATATGGTGGATTGTGTTGTGTTTATCCAGCCCTGCGTATGGTTTATTGATATCTACTAGTTGTGGATACTTCAATATGAGTGAGTGGTAAATGTTGGTTTTGTCTGTTAATGATATGGAACATGTTATGTTGTTGTTTGTGGAGATGTCAAATGCTCTGACTATCTTGCCGTTTGTATTGTCTACTAACCGTTTGTTCCTAACATCTACTAACAGGTGGAAGTTGTGGAGAAAATCTGCTCCTATAATAGGGCGTGTCGTATCCGCTATTATAAACTTCCATGTAAACATTTGTTTACATCCCAGATTCAGTGTTACCGTGGTAACTCCGAAATTCTGGATCGTAGTCCCGTTCGCTGCATAGAGAATTAGCTTAGACTTTTCTCCATGGCGTTTGTGTAAAGATCTAGGAATTAATGATATTTCCGATCCGGAGTCAACGAGGTATGACACACCGGTATCACGATCTTTAACAAAGAGACGTGTTGTGTTGGTTGAATCAGCCGCCTCCGCTATGATTCGACCATCTAGTTTTTTGAAGCTAGATGCGGTTTAAATTCACATGGTGTGACGCATTTCTTAGCTTGATCGCCAAATTTTGTGTGGAAGTAACAAAGAATAGTTTTCTTGTTATTTCCGTTGGCCCTATAGCTTGTTTTGTTGAAATTGTTGTTGTATTTGTTGTTATTGAAATTGTTACTGCTGTTACTTGTTGTGTGTTTGAATCTATTGTTATTGTTGTTGTGACTATGCTGTTTGTTGATTGTGTGAAATAAACTCTCTACCTTATGGGTTAGAGCTTGTACGGACTGTTCTAAACTACAAATGTTATTTTTATTGTTGGTACCTACTACCGCTACATTATCCTGTGTGTACACCTGTATTAGGCGATCTGCTATCGTCGCTTGCCTATCCCAGTCATCTTCGCTTATGGCTAAATGCGCTTGGATCGTCTTGGGCAGTTGTTGTATCCACAAGTATTGCAACGTCGTTTCGTCTATTTGTAAACCTATTGCTAGCGTCCGCATCTCTCTAAGTAGGCTGGATGGGTTTCGATCCCCAAGCTGTAAGGAAGAAAACAGTTTTTCTCTCCTTCTGTCCTGTGGACAGCCCATGCGTTGGATTATAGCTTCCTTCAGCCTCGTATATTTTGCTCGGTTCGGTTCCATGAGTAAAATATCTGAAACTTGTTCTATGTGCGCTTGTTCAAGTTTTGACACTAAGTGACTATAACGTGCGTCTTCTGAAACTATGTTTGCCAACTCGAATTGTGCTTCTATCTGTTTAAACCAAAGTTCGATGTTGTTCACCCATAGCTGTGGTAGTTTAACGCTAATCCTATCCGTGTGGAACATGTTGTTTGCTGTGTTGATATTTGTCAAGTCAGTGTTGTCCTTGTTAGCCATTGTTTACAGTTTAAAAATATTCGTTTTTAAAAAAAAAATTCAGAAAAATGTATGTAATAATGATTACAGTATAAGTTAAAATATTGAAATAAAAGTATTCAATAATGAGTGTAGTTGTATTAAAAAGTTAAGTTTAAATTATTAGATTTAAATTTAAATTTAAATTTAAATTTCAAACAAAAATATTTATTTTTTAAATGTCAGAGTCACTATTTGTTATGTATGTACTGTGCAAGTTATAGAAAAGAAAATTAAAAACGGAAAATTTAAATAATTATTTTACCATACGGCGGAACACATTTTCCAACTATTAGGTATTTGTATTCTCCAAGCCTGAGTGGTCCCCTCAATATTAATATTCCTTTTGATTGTCCGTTGTACAATATATCAAGTTTAAAAATGTTTATGGTAAAACTTCAAATCTGTAACACATAATAACATGCATAGCCTAGGTTAAAAATATAAACATATATAGTACAGTCACACGATATAATGTATATAGAAAAAAAGTATGGATACTAATGTCCACGTACTAAGTTAAACATTCGTCGGCTTAGCCGCCCGAATATCTGTTTGTTTGATAGTTTCAAGTTGTTTACAAAAATAAAATTTTACAAATTGCAAGTATTGTGAACGACTGCGCCAGCTGAAAAATATTTCCGATAGATTTCGCTGGTAAAAAAAAAAAAAAAACTTACTCCCGCAGTGCGTTCACAAGGAGAAAACTTTCGGATGCCTACGTCACGCTTGTCTCGCCATATAATATTTGTCAAAAATAATTATGTTCCGGTACCCTGTAAGTACCTCTACTCAATCTGGCACCCTATGTAAATGTTCGTGTGAATTGTTTGTGTGTTCGACTCAAGAAAAATAAAAAAAAATAAAATTTATATGTGTTGTAGGAATGTATTACTCGGCGTGCGATTTTTGGTGAGCGAGTCGCTCGAACGTATTATATTATGTTTGTTTATAATAATTTTAGTTAAATTATGAATCACCTGTTTGAATTAATCCCGGCCGAGTAATATTGTTAAGAAATTAATCACAGTTTAATCAATTCACTAGTTACATTAATTACATTTACATTAGTTACATTTACATTGAAGATTGTTACCGACAGAAAAATTCACTCGATTCGCTCGGTCTTTGAAAAATCTAATTCTATTATATATTATAATTATTATAATATAATTCTATTATACTAAATTAATTAACCTTACAATAAGTTAACCTTGAAATAGATTAACCTTGATTAATTACAAATAAATTAAAAGTGCAATCAAATTAAAAATGAAATTTTAAATTTTTCATGTACCGACCGAAAAAAAGTAATTGTTGTACAATTTTGTCAAGCGAAGATATTTCTGTCTGAAATTTTGCGCAATTTTTATGGAATTTGAATGGGGTCACCGTGATTGATTGTTTAATGTTGTGTTTTCGTGTTCAAACGTCGGGGTATACCACTTTTATGTCGGCACCTAGTTGGTGGCCTAATTTTGTGATGTACAAAGTTATGTGGGTGCACAGAATGAGAGCAAGTAAAACAGGGTACTTACGTTTTACACAAAGATTTATTCTCGAAACTAAACTACTGAAGCTAACACATTGAAAGAAGGATTCTAATAACTATATTAGGCAAAATAAAATGAAGTTGGTAAATCTAAATTGGCGGTAATTTTGTGCCTCGAAGACGCGTGCGGTGAGGTCGGAATCCGGTAGTATTCTCTCAGCCGGTTTGGCCTGTTCGTACGCTCTACGTCGGCGTTCGGCAATGTTCGGCTCGTGCCGTCGTTGTCGACCCGCCACAATGCTAACAAATTTGATGTTTTTGGAAAGAAAACAGCAAAAATGTATACACATTTGTATTGTCAGCATCCCATGTCACCAACTATAGACAAAATTTTGATGCATAGCGGCATATTCATATTGCATGCAATCTTACCGATTGGCCAGATATCGGAGGAGGCAGCTAAAGCCCGCAACAAGCATTTCCGACAATACAAACTGAAACTTGCACGAAAAGTTTTCACAAGTCGGTGTATTAAATCCTCGTAGACTGCTATTACGTTCAGACCCATATTTATCAAGTTGGAATCACGTCGCGCGGGGGTAGAAAAAGCAAAGCCATTTTCGTAAGAGGTAGTAAGTCTGATGAATGCAAGTAACTGCAGAAGACCTTGAAAATGTAGAAGAAGAGGGTGACAATGAAATTTTGAGTCTGATTAAATGTAGTTTTTAATATTGTTTGACATTTTTTCCCCATTTCTACATGAAAAATCTTCAAAATGAAGAAAAAAAAAGTTTAATTTAGAAATCTGTTTTTTTTTTTCAACTAACATCGAATGATGATCAAATATTGTATTTCATCTGGTTTAATTGCCAAAAAACGCATTATATAATTAGGACCTGGTTTTTTATACAAATACTCAAAAGTGGGACGGTTGAAATTTTGAACCACAACATTTGCAAAAATTAAATACGAAACAGTTTAAAAGTAAAGGATCTTAACATAAGTTGTGTATTTTTTTTCCAAATTGAAAAATGGGTGTCAAAAGTTTGAAAAAGTCATTTGAAAGAAAGTTTTCTGCTTTAAAAGATATTGTATTTACTTTTACGATACATGTATAATTTTATATGATTACAAGCCTTCAACGTAAAATGTCAATTTTACAAAAATGAGCATTTTCGACACCTCCTTTTGATAAACTTTTGATAAATTATTTGCAAGAGAGTTCGGTAACATTTTTGAGAAAGGAATATGGAAGTACATGCAACACACAGTACAGGAAATCAAGCCTGTCTAAAAACATTTGGACATACTCAGAATATTGTTGAAGAACTTGCTGCTATAAAAAAAAGTATAAAAATTAGAAAATTGTTTTCAGGCGTTGCCTAGTAGGTGAATTGGTTCAGCCGAATGAATCTCACACACATGGTGAAGGTTTCAGCTCCTTTACTTCTTAAAAATCAACAAATGGAAGAGTTGAAGAAATGTGGGTATATAAACATAGGCAGAATGGTGAATGTTACACATAAACCAGCTAATGAAAGACCATAAACCTTGTAAATGCCTAGACTTCCGTGTTCCTTTCTCAAAAATATTTTCCCTCTCTGTTGCGACAAATAAAGATCAAAATAGATGCCATAGATGCTTGCTCACCACATACCGCACACCGCACCTGAGGACATAAGTCTTCTTGGCGGTGCCGAAATACAAGGAAAATTTTCTCGTTGCCGAACGAGAAAAGCTGCCTGAAGGAGCTCCCTGTAAACTGGTAGACTTAGCATCTTTGTGCTGAAAGAAAGTAATCCAGAAGTATATAAAATGCACTTCATTGGATTGAGAAAAGAGGGAAGTGAATTCTTTACTGACTGGGATTAAATTGAATGGACATGATCAATTCGCCGAAATGATTACAATTTTTTTTAAAAGCCTTGATATGCCATTTACAATGATAATTTGTACGTCCATTGTAAATTACCGTTTTTCTGTCAACCCTCAGATATAAAATATGAGTACTATGACATCGTGACCACCCCACGCCCGTTTGTACGCCCTCGTATACTGGTTCCTATTTGGTTTGAGCACAGAATATTTCTGGTTACACTTCACTTGAAAGGCATTTCGGAATGTAATTTCTAAGGAGCGACTTCTCGCTGGAAGCGTGCAGCGGAAGCGGGAAACGAGAGGCGGGAGAGGGAGAGGGGGAGTAAAATGCCAAACCCCCGGAAATTGGTCCTGAATGAAGTTAGCTGCGATACTTTCAGGAGGAAAAGTATTGACACTGATATTTCAGACGCCCTTTTTTTATTTCCTCAAATGAATATACTAGACAATATTATTTATCTATTTATTATTTCAGTTTTATTTTTTATTATCATATATACCAGACATATTTATCTTTTTGTCATACAAAAATACATATATTTATAATTTTCGTCAGATATTCGTGAAAAATTTAAACTTATGTAGATGTTCAAACAAAGGCAGAATGTTGAATGTAATGTGGCCACTTAGCCAATGATAGGTCAGAAGTCATGTAAATGCCAAGACTTCTATATTCCCTTCCATAAAATATTATTCATGTCTGTTGTCGTTTCTTTTAATTTTATCGTTATTTTTAAATTGTATGGTAGTGAACTCTTTTGTTGGAATGAAATGGTTAGCTTGACTTTTTGTGGTTTTGTTGTAAGGTTGCGTGAAATTAAATGAAAGACTTACATTGTTCTTATATTTAATAAATAATATGATAAATGCAAGATTATACAAATAATGATTAAATTAAAAACAACACTGAATGAATTAACCGTGGTACAAATTGATATTAGGTGGGTATTTGAAAGTATTAGAGAGAGAGAGAGCAAAAAGCTAACTGAGCTGAAGCCGACACGGGACACGAAGATTCTGTTGAATTGCGATCGTGTCAACGTCGAGCAGTTCCAGTCTTACGGGTGTTAGTAGCGATAAAAATGCAGCGTGAGTGCGTACTCATAGTATCATATGAAATTATTAATATCAAAGCATTTATTGTTGTTTTTTGTATTTTAACTGTTTTTTTTAAATATTCTGTCATGTGTAATTATTTTCAATTATATCATATATAATTATCAATTATTTTTTAAAACTTTTTTATTTTGTTGTTGTTAATTTTAATGGCCTAACACGGGCACAATATAAAAAGCCATAATATGTTCGTGAATATTTACACAAATGTATAAAAAAAAAACCCTCAGCTGATTAAGTTCATACCCTATCTTCTTAAATGAACAAATAAAAATATATTTATATTTATATTCTTCTTTTGACGATTTGCATAATTTTCTACTTTTTTACCTTGTGCTCATTTTACACGGTAAGTCTTTTATTTCATCTCATTTAATAAGGAGTAAGTTATTTTTTTTAATCTGTTAAAAGACTTTTAACTTAAGGATAAAAAAAAATTATTTACAATTCCATATTTTTTTCAACAAAATGTTCTCCATCTCTGTTGCAACAAATTTTGATCTAAATTACTCCCTAGCGGAGATAATCCAGCCTATCCACAAACATTTGGACATACTCAAAACATTTATGATTACAGACACAATACTCCTACATAGGACAAAAGCTGCATAATATAATGCCAGAACCATGGAAATGTTGCAAGAACCACAAGCTAAAGAGGTTGCCGACTACTTTCCTCAAAGAAATCGGTCGCAGAGAGTCTGAGGGGTTGATGGTGGCTGTTAGATGGCCAACACATGTTTAATTTGAATTGTTAATACAGAATCTCACGCACGCGATAGAGGTTTCAGCTCTTTTACTTCACAAAAGTCAACAGATGGAAGAGTTGAGGAAATGTGGATGTTCAAACAGGGGCAGAATGGTGAATGTTACGCAGTGTGTAAAGTGGCCACTTAAACCAGCCAACGACAGGTCCTAAGCCCTGTAAATGCCTAGACTTCCATATTCCCTTCTCAAAAAAGTTTTCCCTCTCTGTTGAAATAAAGTTAATATATATTGTTAGTTTTTTACTGATTTATTTTTTTGAGATCCTTATGACTTTGTAATTTTTGCTATACGCATTTTTTTTTTTTACTTTGACTTTAAATATGTTTCTTACTATGAGTTCTGTTTTTATTTCGCATTTTACTGAGTTTTAAAATAATGTAAAAATATTTTAAAATTGTAATGTTTTTTACTATGTTTTCACTACATTTTTTACTATGTTTTTACTACAGTTTTTACCATGTTTTTCACTTTGTCCTCCTCTATCTCTGTAAATGTTTCTATATATTGATTGCTGTTTTTTATATATTTTTTTAATGTCTTAAAACAGGGTAAATAACACGTGCTAGGCAGTCAAAGCAACTTTGTATAAATTATAATTTCTGTGTTTGTAATATACGAGTAATATGATAATAAATAAATAAACTAACTGTTATAAAAGTAGAAAAATTTGAAAATTGTTTTGAGGCGTTGCCTAGTAGGTAAAGTGGTTCAACCGGGTGAATCTCACCCACATGATAAAGGTTTCATCTTTTTTACTTCGCAATAGTCAATAAATGAAAGAGCTCAGGAAATGTAGATGTTCAAACACAGGAGGAATGGTGAATATTACACGATATGTTAAGAAACCACTTAAACCAGCCAACGACGGGTCAAATTCCCTTATTTTTTGTTGTAATAATAAAAAATAGATGTAAAATTTCTCTCAACTTGAGCTCAAGAACTCGCGCACGGTAGTCAGACGCGCTTAACTTCGTAATTAAGTAAAATAAAATTAGGAATAGCTCAGAAACCGCATACGCGCATCAAGCAGAAGGCGACTAAACTACTCTTAAACAAGAAGTATTACGTTTTACTTTATTTATTAATATTTTTTATCTCACAAATATAATGACCCATTAGTTTCTTTGTCGACGTAGGTCAGTACAAAATTCCCGATTTGAATTCAATTAAGTATAGAAATACTGCTGGGATCTTAAAAAAACAGAATGAGATCACATTTCATGTGTAAGTAGCAAATGCACGTGTAAGTATCAAATGCATTACTAAAAATTGAATCATTTTCCCATCTCGACAGATTGTCAAAGAAAACAAAATTGACATTTTGTTAGTGTTACCCGGTTAGTCAATTTTTTAAGCTACTTTGCTCGTCTAATGAGAGAACTAATGAAAATTAGACCTCTCGGATTAAGCAACGCCGTGGTGGACATTTGACTGACATAATCTTTAAAGCATCAAATATTATTTAACAAAATATAAAAATATTAGTTTTATGGAAAATAAAATTTGTTTTATTTTTAAAGTTTTAAGTTAATTAATTAAATAACTCTTATTAAATGACCCTTTACTTATCTACTCTGTTGTGTCAATCAATGTTTCCCCGTGTACAATAACATTTTAGAGAAATTAACAAATAACCTTTTTCTTACATTTGTCTTATGATTATATTTTTCACGATCTGGAAACATTAAGCGACGACTTTAAGCATGCGCGCGGCAAAAGTGGGGGGCTTTTTGGAAACAGTCCGATGTATTAAAATATGATTCTACGCTTTTTCTGGACTATTCTTCATTCTATTACCCTATTAACATTCGAAAATAAACAAGCTGACAAAAAATACAACTTTTACAGTGAGAAGTTGTTTTCACTACCTTTGTCATTCCAAAAATATATGGCGCGTAGAAGTTTCGGAGAAATAGGATTTTTCATATTTATTAAAGTTGTTTTGCCTTTAGTATCGTGTTCACGCGAAGTAAATTATGGCTTTGGCGAATCCAATAAAAGTGCTCAGGTATAAACTCGCATTGTGGAGGATTGTGGAGGAAAGTAAAAGGAAGGATATCCGATACAGAAGTCCGTTGTTTGTGTTATTTCGTCTTCAGAAGTTTCGCCAATCTGAAACCCTTCAGAACTTTGAGAGACTTTTGCCAAACACGTTTAGTGTGGAAGTTTCGGTCTACTTTTCAGCGATCGGATCGGTGCGTATAACGTACAGCGAATAAATATCGTACAAATATATTTATGGGAAATGTAATTAATGAGTATTATATCAACGATGTTTTGAGTTTGTCCAAATTTTGGTAGACAAGAGCTGGATTCAACTCCCTAAGGAGCTGTTAAGGCTGTAGTCTGGTAAAATGCGGTCAAAATTAGGAAATCAAATAATTTTGCCATTTTAAAACGAATGTCTTTTAATTCGCGAAATAATAAAAAAACATAAATTAGATCAAAACAATATTTTTTAAAGGTATTTCTATTAAAAAATATACTTAAAAGTTTTATGTAACTAAAATATAAAGCCTTGTGAATCGGCAGATTACGCCATTACAAATTTAGACTTAACTTTGGTATCTGGGATCTCAATAAAGACCAAGTATTGAACTAAAATTTGTTGTAATAATTTGAAGATAATAAGTTTAACATGAAAGTGGCCGGGAAAAAATCTTTATTTTTCGTTTTTGATTCCATTTCAAATGCTTGTAATCAAATAAAATAACATAAAACCAAAAACAGAAAATTTTCTTTTGAATAATGTGTAAACTTTACCATTTCGTTTTTATTGAAGTTGCTCGCGATATTCGCACAGTGTATGGTGGAAAACGCTATGAATTAATAACTATTTTTTGCAATTTTTGTTGTCGTGTCTTCTTGTTGTCTTCGGAAAAAAAAACACAACTTATGCTAATACCCGAGGTATGTATTCACAGAAATGAATTAAGGTCTGAAAGGGTCGAGGATTGGACACATCTGATCTCTGTTTTCTAAACAGATACATTACATGCCTTCAGGTCACGGATCTAAGTCTCAGATTTTATAATCTCTGAAGCGTAAAACTTGTTCATCGTGCCTTCATGTAATGAAAAAGTGATCGAAATACGCCGCGAGTCGTGAAACAAACAGTGGTTTACGCACCTTTAGGTGCAGAGAGGAAATTATGATTTTTTTAAATCATTTGTAAGGCACATCAAATACATAGATAAGTGCGTGCTCGTACAAACATAAATCAAACAGTAAAATATCAGTGGTCACGTTTCGTGACATGTCATGTGATGGAAACCCTTATACGTCTCAACACGGCCGCCATTTTGGTACGGCATTACCCCCTCCCTTCCCATGTATGTTGACGTCACGCACCCCACGTGACCTGAAGGCATGTAATAGATCTGTTTAGAAAACAGAGATCAGATGTGTCCAAACCTCGACCCTTTAAGACCTTAATTCATTTCTGTGAATACCTCGGGTGTTAACATAAGTTGTGTTTTTTTTTCCATAGACAACAACAAGACACGACAACAAAAGATGCAAAAAATAGTTATTAATTCATAGCGTTTTCGCCATACACTGTGCGAATATCGCGAGCCACTTTGGCAGCTTTATTCCCTCGATTAAACGCGAGCAGAAAGAGGTGCCGAATATGCTTACTTTCTTCTACTTGACATTCCACTTCGAATGCTTATAATCCAATAAAATAACATAAAACCAAAAACAGAATTTTTTCTTTTAAATGATGTGTAAACTTTACCATTTCGTTATTATTTAAGTATTCTTTTTAAATAAAAAACACGCAGACCAATTATGTCACCTAATGAATATTTTACATTATTGGATTCAAACCTTTGTCGTCAAATGATGGGGAGGCACTTATAAATCGATGCCCAAACTGCACAAACATCCATTTAAAAAGTATTATAATTAATGCCATTCGGGTAATGAAGGAATTCGGAATTTGAGGCGGGTATAAGTCGAATGTATGTTTATGGAATTATAATGTTTAAAATGAAATTATTTATATTTTAACTTATTGCAACAGAAAGGAAAACATTTTTGAGAAGGGAATATGGAAGTCTAGGCATTGACAGGGCTTATGACCTGTCGTATGCTGGTTTAAGTGGCCACTTTGCACACTGTGTAACTACCTGGTAAAAGTATAAAAATTGGAAAATTGTTTTCAGGCGTTGCCTAGTGGACGATTTGGTTCAGCCGGATGAATCTCAACCGCACAATAAAGGTTTCAGCTCCTTTACTTCACAGAAGTCATCAGATGGATGAGTTGAGGAAATGTGGATGTTCAAACATGAGCAGAATGGTGAATGTTATGTGTAATTTTTATGTGGCAACATTTACAATAACAATATTACGTGAAAGCCTCTAATTGGACTTTATGATATAAATTTATTATGTAATTATATCCGATAAATTTATAAATGCTTGTTGGCTTTCCGATGAAATAAAATAAAATAAATTTAATCGAATAAAAATTCGAACAATTGTTTTCAGGCGTTACCACTAGGCATACTTGGTGGCCTCCGTGGTGTAGTGTTCAAGACGCTTGACTCACAGACGGAAGGTTCCGGGTTCGGTTCACAGTGAGAACACAAAAACTAAATGTGATTTTTCTCAAGCCTGGGTGTTTTGTGATGTAATTCACCATTTTAATTGGGCTTCCTGGCCTGTTGTGGTGCAAAAATAAAATAAAATAAATACTAAGGCAAATTAGTTCAGCCAGATGAATTTCACCCATGTGGTAAAGGTTTTAGCGTCTTCAGATTCATAAAATATGCACCATTCTGCCTATGCTAGAACATATACATTTTCTCAACTCTTCCATTTATTGACTTTTGTGAAGAAAAAAAGCTAAACCTTTATTACGTTAACAAATTACAATTCCCTGTTGGAGGAATACCTTAGAAAAGAGAATATGGAAGTCTAGGCATCTACAGAGCTTATGACCTGTCATTGGCTGGTTTAAGTGGCCACTTTACATACTGTCTAACATTCACCATTCTGTTTATGATTGAACATCCACATTTCTTAATTTCTTTCATTTGTTGATCACGTTGGTGAGATTCATCTAAAGATGTATAAACATTGGAAAATTGTTTTCAGGCGTTGCTTAGTAGGCAAATTGGTTTAGCCGGATGAATCTCACTCACATTTTAAAGGCTTCAGCTCTTTTACTTCACAAAAGTCAATAGATAGAAGGGTTGCGTAAATGTGGATGTCTAAACATAGGCAGAACGGTGAATATTAGTGTGTAAAGCGGCCAAATAAACCATTCAATGATAGGTCATATGCCCTGTAAATGCCTAGACTTCTATATTCCCTTTTCAAAAAGGTTTTCCCTCTCTGTTGCAATAAATTTAAATATGAATAACTTCCAAGGGAGGAAATCCAGCCAGCCTGCAAGCACTTGGATATATTAAAAACATTTTCAAAGTAATTTTATTTATCAACAATATTTTGAGTTTATGTAGACAAGGACTGGATTCAACTCCCTGGAGAGCTGTTAATATTGACATATTACAACAGAGATGAAGAATATTTTAGAGAAGGTAATATAGAAGTCTAGAAGTCTATTATGAGCAGAATGGTGAATGTTACACAGTGTGTAAAGTGGCCACTTAAACCAGCCAATGACAGGTTACAAGCCCTGTAGATGCCTAGACTTCTATATTACCATCTCTAAAATATTCTTCGTCTCTGCTGTAATATGTTAATAATCTTATTTATACCTCTAAAATATATATTTAAAACTTGTCTGAAATGTCATGAGGACGCCAGGAATTCACTTTAGAAAATAACCAATCAGCCAGAAGTCAGTTTTTAAACTAAAAAATTAACTTCTATATAGTGCCTTTTTCTAACATAAGCAGAAAAAAATTAGACATACTTAAGAATATCAGTTATTATAAAACAGGCCAACATCAGAGTACGAAATGATGAAACTATAAACAAAACCAGAATAGTGGATATCATGGATCGCGTAGCAGGACTGAAGTGGCAATGGCAGGACATGTTAGGGACAAGACCCCACAAAATGGACCCCAAAAATGTTAAGAAGGAGACTTTGGGAGAATAAAAAGGCATCGGAAGACCTAAAAAAAGATGGTCCGACGACATTGCCGCTGTGGGGGGTGAAAATTGGTTGCAAACAGCTACCGACCAAAAAAATGGAAGAGGCCTTTATTTAGCAGTGGAGGATAGAAGGCTGAAAAAGAAGAAGATAAAATGAGCCCGCCACTTTAACTTTTGTTTGAGTGCAATTATTAATTCTACAGCCATTCTTTTACATTTGTGTAATACGGGGCGTTTACTTCGCATTGTAATACGGGGCCTGGTGCCTTAGACTTGTACATGAAGCGGAAGATTGATTACCTTACCGTCATATAACAAATAATCTAGATACGCTGCATTTGTTGTTCCAATGTTTTGCCCTATTCACGATTGGGAGCTGATAAAATTAATGCATTAAAATTATTATATTTTTAAAATTATTCTAAAATACATTAACAAAAAAAATGTCACGAAAATCTAACAAATAGCAGTTCAAACGCGGGCAAAATAGTAATTGTCTTTAAGTGATAGCACAAAGCCCCGTAAATGACAATCCATATATCCTTCTTCTTCTTCTTCACGTGTCATGTCGGGTCCCCCCGACGTTGACGATCACTCGGGAGAAAGCTTCTCTATCCTAAGCATTGCGAAACAGCTCCTCCACAGTTCTAATCCTAGTATATGTTTGGTTGTTTCGAAGCCAAGAAATCTATTTTCTTCTGACCCCTCTATGTCCCTCGATCTTCTTCTTCATGCCAAGCTGAAGTATGCCATATTTATAACCGCCCAACACACGTTCGAAATATGAAATCTTACAGAACTTATATTAATTAGTATTGGTTCGATGTAATACTCCATTGTTGGTTATCATATCGGTCCAAGATATTCTTAACATTCTACAGTGGATCCACATTTCAAATGCTTCCAGGCGGTTTATAATGTTAACTTGAAGAGTCCACGCCTCTACACCGTACAGTAAGACAGACCATATGTAACATTTGACCATTCGTTGTCTCAGCCTAATTATCGTCACAAAGAAGATTTTTCATTTTGTTAAATCCTGTTCGGGCTGTTTCTATTCCGCATTTTATCTAATGTCGGGGTCTAGATTTTTAGTGATGATACTGCCCAAGTATTTTTTTAATTTTAGCGTTCTCACCCAAATATTTAAATTTTAGTGGCCATTTTTAACGAGGTGTAAATAACTCACTATTAGAAACTGGAAATCAAGTTGGGGTAGAGTGGGGTTCGAACCTCGGACCTCTGATCCGTGAGTCCGCATCACTAGCCACGGGACTACAACCAGATTTATTACCTATTATATTTATTATTGCCTATGTATATATTTCCTATTTATGGATATTTTATATCTTTCCTAGCATTTATCAATGAATTATTATTTCCAACCAATAAATTATCAAAAAACTGGCACGGCTAATGAACTTTTGTTTTTTCGCAGATTGAATCACCATTTTCAGAATTCAACTCTCTAATATATAACATAATTTATTTCAACTTATCTTTATTAGGTAGAGAATGAAATATCTAAGAGTCTCTTTTTACTATTATTTTTCATTACCTTACTTCGGCGACTTTTCGGCAGAATGAAATCGAAGCAATAATCACTTCGTTAAGTGTCCTAACGATCAACTTATTTTATCGAGCGTATAATTTGATAAACAGCGAAAGCGGCATTAACGTCTGATGGCCAATTTGTTGGATCAGAAAAATTCTACCGTTTAATGGTTTTGAGAGATAATTTAGGACCAATTACGGCAAAAAAGTAAGTAAATATTATTTCTACGTTTTCGTCAAAATGAGCAAATTAGATGGCATACAAAATTCACCTAAAGCAACCTGTTTTCCTCATTTTTACAAACAACCGTAAAATCAATGTAAACGTTTATTCAACAATGTTTGAGTAAGTCCAAATGCTTGCAGACTGGCTGGATTTCCTCCCTAGGGAGTTATTCATTTTTTAATTTATTTCAACAGAGAGGGAAAACACTTTTCAGAAGGGAATATGGAAGTGTAGGCATTTACAGGACTTATGACCTGTCATTGGCTGGTTTAAGTGACCACTTTACACACTGTGTAACATTCACCATTCTGCCCATGTTTGAACATTCACATTTCCTCAACTCCTCCATCTGTTGACTTTTGTGTAGTTAAAGAGCTGAAACCATTATCACGTGGGTGAGTTTCAGATTCGGCTTATGAAAGACAGGTCATAAGCTCTGTAAATGCCTAGACTTCCATATTCCCTTCTCAAAAATGTTTTTTCTCTCTGTTGAAATAAATGTAAATATGAATGTTTATTGTTTAAGTTTATTTCTCTGCATTATTTTTTTTCTGAACAGAGATGCCAAGACGACTACCGTACATTCACGGAGACTGCACGTGCAAACCACTAACCCATTGCGTGATATCGCATGATTGGACCATTTTACACCACGGCTAAACCTACATGGCATGATTAAATACAAAACGGTGGAGCAATATTTATTGTTTTACGATTATTTATTTATTTAACGCCTGGTTAACGCAATAACATGTTCACCATGAGACCGACTAATCTCCATTTGATTTCTTTTTGCGGAATTTTCACCTGAGAGTACTCCGCATTTTGGATATGAGGTTTCTCTATAAAATTGTTAATAACCTAATCGATAGCCCAGAAATTCTTAGAAACATTTCATATCGAGTCCCTGTCTGTAGAACTCGTCATTCTGTAGGTGCTCTTTGACAATCCAAGCTCACAGACTAATTATATGAAGAATAGCACCCTTTGAAGAATACAGACTACCTATAACGACAGTTTTAGTGACATCGACATATTACACTGTAAATACTAAAGTTTTTTAAGGTTTATTAAAGATATATTGAGTTTTTCTACTGACATTTTTTGGTGGAACTGCATTTTAATTATAATAATAAAAATACTTTATGGTTTTATTCCACTTTTATTTACATATATTTTTTTTAAATAATTTTTTTACCAGTGACCGGGTTTCATCGTGACCGACATCGTCAGACTGGTGGACGATGTCGGTCACGACGAAATTCGGTAATTAGTAAAAAAAATTTAAATAAAAGTGGAATAAAACTATAAAGTATTTTTATTATTATAAGTATATTAAAGACATTTTAAATTTATCTCCTGCCTGATTTTTAAATTTTACTTTTACATACATCTACTACTACTGAATTTTTGTTAGTTTCAATTTTTTTTAAATAATAAATGCAAATGTCCATGAAAACAGAGAGAAAGAAAAGGCAGGTAGAGTTGGAACTATACCACGTCTTTTCCCTTTTATGTACTTTTCATTTAATTTTTATAATATTTCTTTTTTTTTTTTTTTTCCCTACTCCTTCTGTATTCATAATAAATAAATGTGAAATCTGTAATTGGTATTACTTTTAAACATTGTTTTCTTGTACCTTGATTTTGTCAAAAAGATATGTATGATTTCCAAAATAAATAAATTAAATGTAGTTACCAACTTGGGCCAGAAACTTAACTAAATATTATAAGTTATAAAAACATTTTTGAATAAATATTTCGTGTAAAATTTTTGCTAAATAGCACTTTTGCCTAATTTTGTTTATTTTAGTTTTATCATAATAAGTAAGTACGGAGTTTGATCAAGAAATATCTTTTTAAAAAATGTGACAATAATATATATGAAAAAATAGATGTCTCCACGTATTTAAAGACGTTCCATTGAGATTTTCTCTCGCAAAGTTTTCTTATAGGCTTTACTTTGTAATCATATATTTTTTTTTACTTTTACCGGTAGCATTTTAAAATGGGTAAAATATTGTGTTTAATAAAACGTTTTAAGAAAAGGGATTTTAAAAATAATAACCATATTTTCCATTGTACACAGCTCCATATCAGTGAAATAATACCTCGGGGCAACTACATAATTACATCTGACGTTATTCCAGTCCAATGCTTGTTTTTAGGAATAATAACAAAGAAAATGTTAACTCTTTTTCTTCGAAGTTCTTTGTTGTAGAAGTGAAGGATGTTGTAGAATGCCGGGAAGAGAATGAGATGCGTGTGTGAATATTTACGAGTTAGAAGGTCGGAGAGATGAACAGAACGTGATGTGAGATATGTAAAATGCGAAAAGGAAAATAAATGTCACAGCAGATTCAGAGGAGAGTCGTATTTTCTGGCCTCGCTCGACTTTTTAAAAAGGAAATATCGGGATAAGATCGGTTGGGTTTTGTTGGTTGTTAAGGCTCACTCCTGCCTCAGTTGGAGATCGACATAAAAAACGAGACTGATGTTCGAAAATACAATTATTACGTGTTGAATGAGGTCAAATGAAGCGCGAGGGTAGCAGAAATAATTGAGTTGAACTGACTGGCTTTACTGAATTATGTTTACAACAATTGTTTTTTATTTTACGAATTAGGAAACGTTGATTTAAATAAAAATTGTTTTAAAAAGAATATTTAAAAAAACAAAAAAATAAATATTGTTACACCCCGGGTTCCTTTTATATGTCATTTTTTTTGTTATTTACGTCTCCGTGGAGGGGATGCAGTTGTTTTTTTTTTTTTTTTTTTTTCTTTTTTCTTTTTATTGCACTACAACAGGCCAGGAGGCCCAATTACAGTGGTGAATTACATTACAGAACAACCAGGCTTGAGAAAAATCACATTTTTAAATTTTTGTGTTCTCACCGGGAATCGAACCCGGAACCTTCCGTGCGTGAGTCAAGCGTCTTGACCACTACACCGCGGAGGCCGCCGGAGGCTGATGTACTCCATAACATTGAACCGGATCGATCATCATTTAAATTTAGAATTTAAAACTATTATAATTAATTTATTGGAAATTACAATCAAATAAGCTTACCACTTGTTGAAATTTGCCATTTTAAGGTTGTTTCTGATTGAAGATCAATTTTGATCATCTACTTACCTGAAACAAAATAAAAACAAAATAAATATACAGAACATAATTATTAAACATTAACATAAAAAAAAACCATCTCGCCGTTTTCCCGTAATTGTAGGAAAAGAGGATAGAACACCATATCACTCTGTCTTTACTTACAAATATCGCTTCCGCTACATTAATTCATTTTCTTTTATTATTCCGACTTAAAATGCCATCATCAAATTTTCGACAGATTTGGTAACGCCATTTTCTTGACTCTTGAGGTTCTTTCACGTGGACTCGGAAATAACAAAATTCTGTACCTTGATGATCATCATCATCAAGACTAACTGTGGTTATCTGGCACATCAACCCAAAATGATCCAAATTTTTTAACGAAAATCGGAATCTGAATTATTTTGATTGTAAATTAAATAACTTTACTAAGAAACTCCTTTTATCTGTAATTTCCAATAAACTTATTAAAATAGGGATGGAAAACATTATAAAGAAGGAAATATGGAAGTTTCTGCAAACTTTTAGTATAATTATTATGTAAAACAAAAACATTTTGTTTTTCTTGTTATATTAATCATTTAAAATATGTTATTATTTGATTTAATTTCACATTTATTTTTGATTTATTTTAAAAAAAAAAGTTGAATGTGTTAATTAATTTTCAGGTTTAATTTATTGTTTCTAAATCTTCGGTAAAAAGAAATGCATGTTTTTCAAAAACAATTCAACCAAATATGATCATCAATATTATGTATCTTTTTTGGGTGATACCGTGTATGTTGGATTTGATCCGACGTTTCGGCTACCATTGCAGGAGCCATCTTCAGGGAAAACTGTGTGTTTTATAGAGAAATGTATGTGTTTAAGTACTAGTAATTTGTACCGTGTCACAGTCAGCAGTAGGCACATTTCTTGTTTTGTAGGAAAGAATAATTATGTTTATGTACTAGTAATTTGTACTGTGTCGCAGCCGGCAGTAGGCACATTTCTATTCGTTTTTGTCATATGTAGTGCTGGGAACCATGTTGAATTTAATTTAAGCCCGTCGTCTTTGTTTATATTATTTGGATGTCTGTGTATTTCAATTGCCTCTTTTATTATTCGTGCACTATAATTACTAGGTTTATGTAGAATTTTTGGTTCACAGGCGAAAAAATGTCCTGTGTCTATAAAGTGTTCCGCTATTGTGGATTTGTCTGGATGTCCAAGTTTACACGCTCTTTTGTGTTCGTCAATTCTCATCTTTGCTGTGCGCCCTGTTTGTCCAATATACACTTTTTCACATCCTTGGCAACTTAGTTTGTACACGGCTTCAGTTTCCAGAGGATTTTTATCTTTTGGTTTTAATAAATGGTCTTTTATTTTTCCCACAGTCTTTTTTCTTTTATTACTAGTACTTAAACACATACATTTCTCTATAAAACACACAGTTTTCCCTGAAGATGGCTCCTGCAATGGTAGCCGAAACGTCGGATCAAATCCAACATACACGGTATCACCCAAAAAAGATACATAATATTGATAACAGTGACCGTGAAAACCTTCGCACCTATTTAACTAACCTCTATGGGGAGGAAATTTACAATTCTACACGCCTGCTGGACAGCAACAGACAGAAAAGAGACAATCTATTAAATACTCTATCTTTTTTGTTGCGCTGCCGTGCTCAGGTAGTCACACCACACTTCATTACAATTAAACGACATATTTAATCACCTAAAGCTGAGAGAATATTTCAGAGAGCAGAACAAGCCTTAATAAGAGAGAGGATTAACGATACACGCAAGCTACTCAACGGTGTATCTGAAATTCTCTACAAACTTCATTTATACTTAAGTGCAATATTAGCACCCAATGACTGGACAAAAATTGATTCGATTACTTATCGTCAATCGGAAAAAGTGAAGTTTATCCAGGAAAATAAACAAAAACGAAAATTTGAAAAGATTCGAAAGACGCAGACCAAAATAAACAAATGTTTGGATCCAAATACGGTGGTTAAGAACTTATCTAATCACAAATTAAGCTCAAGTGAAATAGAAGTATTGGCAAAAGGGTTCAATTATGCCATAACCCCTAAATTTATCCCAGTTGTGGATATCATATTTGGAGTTGAAGCATCTCTACGCAAATTACCTACGGTTGTAGCGGAAGAAATCCGCCAAGATACGAGTATCATTCTACGACGAGCGAAGCCTCCAATATCGAACTTGTCAACATCTCAACGACAAGCCCTAAAAGAATTACGAAGAAATTCAGACATTGTTATATTACCAGCAGATAAGGGCAATACAACTGTAATATTAAACAAAACGGATTATATACAGAAAATGCGCGTACTAGTAGAAACATCTACATACAGGAAACTAAAAAGGAACCCAACCGATAAATTTGATAGAAAAACGAGAGAATTAGTGAAAACATCAAAAATACCCAAAGAAGTGCAACAGACACTATTTGTGAAAGCCTCAAGGACACCCTCGATATATGGCCTTCCCAAGATACACAAAAAGGATATGCCCCTTAGACCTATAGTTAGCAATATAGGAGCTCCAACTTACAAACTGGCGCAGTATTTATCGAAACAGTTGCAATCACATACTGGAAAGACCAACTCGTTTGTAAAAGATTCGGCTCATTTTGTAAGCCTTCTTAACAACATATCTGTGACAGAAAAGGACATTTTAGTAAGCTTTGACGTAGTATCGCTGTTTACTAATGTACCAATGGGAGACTCGATGGCTCTTCTGAGTGAAATTTATGAAAAAGACATGTGCGATATGTTTGAACATTGCCTTAAAAGTGGCTATTTTTCATTTCAAGGTGAAATTTATGAACAAATAGAAGGAGTGGCCATGGGTTCTCCACTTTCGCCAGTGATAGCAAATTTCTTCATGGAAAAATTTGAAGATACAGCATTGGATACAGCAACTCTTATACCGAAAGTGTGGCTGAGATACGTAGACGATATCTTTGCAGTCTGGCCACATGGGATGAATGAATTAAATACCTTTCTAGATCATTTAAATGCATTACATCCTCTGATAAAGTTTACAATGGAATTACAAACGAACGACTCTCTTCCATTCTTGGATGTAGAAGTAAAAAGAAAACCAAACGGCAGTCTTGGGCATACGGTATATAGAAAACCAACACATACGAATCGATACTTACACGCTGATTCACATCATCATCCAGCCCAAAACCGAGGATTAATAAATACACTTCTAACAAGAGCGACTCGAATATGCGAAGATTCCGAAAAGGGCGAAGAGTTTAACAAAATTTCACATGCATTGGAGCATAATGGATATAAGAAGAAACAAATTGACAACATTATTAAATCGCAAGGGACAAAGAAGAACAAGGAAGAAGATATTACCAGAGGGACTGCATACCTACCATATGTACAGAATGTAACTGACAGGATAGCCAAAGTGCTGAAGAAACAAAATATTGCAACAACGTTTGGGACTGTGGGAAAAATAAAAGACCATTTAGTAAAACCAAAAGATAAAAATCCTCTGGAAACTGAAGCCGTGTACAAACTAAGTTGCCAAGGATGTGAAAAAGTGTATATTGGACAAACAGGGCGCACAGCAAAGATGAGAATTGACGAACACAAAAGAGCGTGTAAACTTGGACATCCAGACAAATCCGCAATAGCGGAACACTTATAGACACAGGACATTTTTTCGCCTTTGAACCAAAAATTCTACATAAACCTAGTAATTATAGTGCACGAATAATAAAAGAGGCAATTGAAATACACAGACATCCAAATAATATAAACAAAGACGACGGGCTTAAATTAAATTCAACATGGTTCCCAGCACTACATATGACAAAAACGAATAGAAATGTGCCTACTGCCGGCTGCGACACAGTACAAATTACTAGTACATAAACATAATTATTCTTTCCTACAAAACAAGAAATGTGCCTACTGCTGACTGTGACACGGTACAAATTACTAGTACTTAAACACATACATTTCTCTATAAAACACACAGTTTTTCCCTGAAGATGGCTCCTGCAATGGTAGCCGAAACGTCGGATCAAATCCAACATACACGGTATCACCCAAAAAAGATACATAATATTGATAACAGTGACCGTGAAAACCTTCGCACCTATTTAAATATGATCATGTTTTACAAAAGGCAAATTTTGGCGTATATGCTAATAAAATAAATAAAATAATACAGATGTTCAGTAGATCAATCACAAATAACTATCGACGTGCTTAAAAACATGTTAAGCATTTGAGCGATCACAATGAACATAATGAACATGCTTAAGTTATCGCAGTCATAAATCAACGCGTGTGTAATCTCCAAGTCATGTTATTTGTTTTCCTCGTTAATAAATACAGTTCATTCGCGTAAAAACGGCGTTTACTAAAAAAAATTATACTATATATTGCATTTGCAAATTAATAAGGAGTATCTTATACAAAAAAAGGGAAAATTAAATTACAATTACTATGGCGACTGCTTTTCCTTGACATTTGGCTTGCCATCCGCCGGCATGCTTAATAATAAATAAATAAATAAAAATAGAAGTTTTGGAGTATTTTCCATATTTACACCGGTGAAATTCAAATATGTGATTGCGCAGCAGGATTTTACGTCGCGAAACGTAAATATTTTGACATTTAATATTAGGTGTTCACGGATGTTGCATTGTGATCACGTATATGAAAATCAACCACGGTGAGAAATTGTGATCGCTTCGTACGTCGCTTATTAGAACGTCGATAGTTATTTGTGATTGAGCTACAGACAAATGCAGAATGGTAAATATTACACAATGTGTAAAGTGGCTACTGAAATGTCTAAATAAATATTATCTTCTTTGAAATGTTCCTGATCTCCGTTGTAATATGTTATTGAATAATGAATTCGTAATGGCGAATCATGGTCCGCAGTCGCGTCTGGAGACTGGCCTCTTAACAAAAGGATGTCCCCGGAGAGACGGAGGGGGCGATGTATGTTTACAGGGCTTCTACGGTCGCTTGTGCCCTGTGCCCTGTGTCTGTACCGCACCATGGCGGTATTCTTTATACCGCCTTTATTTACAGGTAGTGCTGGACATAAACAACTACGACCGTAGAAAACAATCGAATCATTCATAACCAGTCACGGGAATATCCGATCGGAATACGGATGGCAAAGTAAGCAAATACAGATAATAGGGATATATAGAAAAATATGTGAAACGGATTTAGAAAAATTCTTTCAAAAAATGTTTTCATACATAACTTGCTAAATAAAATTGTTAAAAAATGGCTTTCACAAATGTGACGTCAAGAGTCGTGACGACGATCTACTTTAATTTCATCATCATTATTCCCTAATCGTGCATTGGGCACTGCATTGGTATACAAATCGCAGCGTATCTTGATGATGAACACGTGAAGGTAAATTGATCAGTGTTACGTTTCAGGTGGCAGTCCAGGGATAGTAAAATTATGTCAACTATGTCGGAAATCAAACTCGAGACTTCTTGCATGATAGGCAAATGCTCTGACTACTATACCACGAGGCCGACGACTATTTGAATTTAAACAGTCACAAAGTTCAAAATTTGACCGAATCGTTACGTAGTAGGGGTGAGGCCGATGCAACGAACCGTTTTCACGAGAATTTAAAATTAAAGAATTAAAAAAAAAAATGCTGTGGAGGCAACACCAACGCCGTGAGGTTGACAGGTCTGAACGTGTAACCCACTTCAACGTCAGCTTGGACAACATATTAAACGCCGTACATCGGAAGAACACATTATATTTCATCTTAGTATTTCGTGTTGCCTCCACAGAACCCCTTTCCAGTGTTTTGGACACACGAAATGCCAAGATGAAATGTAATGTGTTCTTCCGATGTACGGCGTTTAATGTCTTGTCCGAGATGGCGTTGCAGTGAATTACGCGTTTGGACCTGTCCACCTCACGGCATTAGCGTTGCCTCTACAATGCTACTAGGTTTAAATATTTTTTTACCGGAAATTATTTCATAGGCTTTTATAAATTTGAAATTGTTAAAAAAAAGTGACATTTTCTTATTCCGGCTATCCCGCCAGACCCACACACTAATATAAGAATTACTAGAAGGAATATGCCTTTTGCAGTAAATATATGAACCTCGGACCTTTGATTCGTGAGTCCGCGACACTAGCCACGGGACCGCACCACTTTTTAAAGTAATTATATGGCGTGCTCTCTACTTTAATATTAAACATGAATGAAATTAAGAAAAGAGAGGTTTCAAAATCAAATATGTTTGTTTAGATTATCTAAACGACTTTTATGTTGGACTGTAATGTAGTGCAAAAAGTACCAAAAAAAACGTGGTATGATCAGATAAACCAAAATTTCAAGTCAGGTCCTGTCAAAAGCAGATACAACCGAAGGGTATATAAGACAAAATGTATGGAGACGAAAGAGGCTAGGAATATATGTAAAGATAAACGCGTGTGGCAGTCTATTCTCTCTTCTTGGATAAGTAGGAGTCAACAGGAACATGGCGTGATGGTAGAAGCAGTAGTAATAGTAACCAACTTTTCATTTTTCCTGGTGTTTTTTTTCCCTTTTTTTTAACAGCAAAATAGCGGTTTTTGTAACAAAATATTCCAATAACAGATACTTCTTAACCGAATATTTTTTTTGGCTTTTTATGCCGATCCATAAATTCATAACTTTTATCATTAGATAAGATTAATATTACTAATATAATCGAAAAAACTGATTAAAAAACAATCGACTCATTCGATCAAAATCAGTATTCGGTTTTTTTTTTTACCACAATATTTTACCAATTAGAAACTTACACTGTATTCCTTTATTGTCATACAGAGAAGCTAGAATAAGATTATTGAAATGACCATGTGTATTTGATGGGTCACAAATTGACAATACTACAGTGAGAGACACAATGAAAGCTTTTAAAGTTTCAATGCTTTTTTATTTTCACAGTTCGAGTGTGAAGAAATATTACATTTTTGCTTAGTTGATAGTAAAAATGCGAAACTGAAGAAAGACACTAGTCTTTATGAGCAGTTCTGGAAAAAGATTTGCTTTCGCTTTTATTGCAACATTTCCCGAAACCCGTTACTATGATCCATCACAGCCGATAACGTTAAGTACGATTATACTGAGGGTTACATTATACATTATGCGCCATGAGGGTCTCCTGCACGACATCATAGAGAAAATGGCCGAGGGGACAAATTATAGAGAGCGCCCTCGACGGGAATATTTGGAGCAAGTGTGCGAAGATTTAAACTGCGCCTCATATGTCGAGCTGAAGAGGGCTGCAGAAAATAGAGACCAATGGAAGACGAGATGCAAGACATTGCTGCAAAACAATCCCTAGTGATTGAGACTGCAAAGATGATACTGTAATAATGAATTTAATCGATTAAAGAGTTTTGACAACTGGTCGGGCCATCCCTAGCACCTAGTACCCTTCTCAAGTGTAGGGTACGGATAGTGGGGTTAGTTCGGCGGTGGACATAAACCGCTGCCTCCAATTTTGTATCCCATCAACGTTTAGGGAGAGACAAACACACCCCTGCAGCTGAACTCTCTCCCCCCGCTCAGCTTCTCCCCGCGTGAGGTGAATATACGTTCGGCGACCTACCGACGTAAGCTGGACTGGACAGATAATGCTTTTACACTCAACAATGCGAGCTTAGCGGGGGCGAAAATTAAACGTACATCTTTGAGCACATTTGTTTATTTGTTTTATTTTATTACGTATTCCGCAGTTTTGAAAGTAATTTAATTTGTATATTATATCAAAGTTACACGTAGAGCTTTAACATATGGTAAAATGGTGGAAGATATTTAATTAGGCACCCAAAATACAAGGTGATAAAAATTTACATTTTCATTAAATTTTAAATTGAGGGCTCGATTGTTGTAAACCACAGAATATTATTAACTTCGAAATACTGAATCAAGAATTTGCAACTATTAAATACGTAAATACTAACTTACATACATATAACAAAATATTTTTTCAATTCGAATTCTACTGTTAATAATAATATTTTTAACATCTCTTGTAAAGGTTGTCTCTGTCTTTTGTTTATTGAATAATGTCAGTCTCTGGTTTATTGGTCTATGGAGAAGGTTTTATATGACATTGTTCTGATATTCTGGTATTTTAAATGTATAAATTATTTATATTACATAAATAAGTATTTATATTTAATACCACTTAATCTATATGAAAACTTGTGGATTAGACAGATTAAATTACTATGCACGACACTGTTTGATTCCACGTTTGCATTCCTTAGCCGACAAATTTACTTGCAATACACACTTTTAATACAACAGTAATTATTAATTTCAATACGTTAATAATAAAAATAATGTTTGGAAAATTTATATAGCGCCATTTCTGTGAAAATCACCTCAAGGGCGCTGTACAATAAATAAATATCCCAACACGTCTTGCTGCTACAGAGCGCATGGACGGTTGGGATTCTAGTTCCTCGTCTCCAATTATGATATATTACAATTATGATATATATGAGCTAGATAACACAACGTCTTGTAGCTACAGAGCGCATAGACAATAAGAAATCTAGCCCCTATTTACATTTTTATTTTCAAATTTTTTATTTGACAATGAAGTTTAGAGTTTAAGTGATATTTTAAAAACGAAATAAAAAGCAAATTTATAAAATTAGAATTAAGATAACAACAAGTCTTGTAGCTACTGAGCGCATGGACGGTTGAAATCCTAGACCCCATTTACTAAATTTAGATATTTGATAGTTGATAACATTTACATAATATGATAAAATGAATTAAACGTTCTCAAATACATTGTTCAAATCTAAATGTCAATGTTGTTATTATTTTTTTATGCAATTTTTCTCTGTTTTTAATGTTTATTTTGAATCTTACTGCAATTCGTTTTTCATATGTATTAATCTATATATATATAAAATACAATGTTCGTATGTGTGTCCTCGATATACTTAATATCTACTGGACTCCGATTACAATGGAAAGTACACATTTATCTTCAATTTTGTCTACAAATTAAAATTAAGTTTTCTGTATGAAAATCAAAATGTGCAAACATTTTTTTCTTTTAAACGTTTTCAATTATAGGTAATCCATGAAGATACTTTAAAGGTTTATGCAAAAATACTCATTTTTGTAAACAAATATCGATTTTTCTTTATAGGTAGTCGAAGATAACTCTCTGTTAAGGCCCTGAGCCTCGATTACGATGAAAAGTTAAAATTCATCTTAAATTTTATTTACAAAGTAAAATTAAGTTTTCTGTATGAAAAAAAGAATACATTTACATTTTTTTATCTGAACATGTTCAACTATCGGTTACCAACGAAGATATTTTAAATTTTAATACGTTTTTCGTAAATAAATTGTGTATAAATCAAAACTAAGCGTGTTTTTATTACAATTACACCCTTTCCGCCTTCGACTCTGCCGCCTACCCTTTTGGAGAATATTACCGCCGACCCAGCTAGAGAAATCTATCTCATCCGAGATAGCGGTAAAAGCGGCTGCAGAGCCAACCCTACTTCACAGTTCAACTATACATACGGCGAGGTGTCGTGTATAACCACATTTCGAAAGCATACATTTTTTCTTTTCAGATTCTCTGTGTTCAACACTCCACACCGTAAACGAACACAGAAAACCGAGACCTTCACCAGACTCTTTTCGGTATTTAAGAGTACATGATGTAATATTTCGAAACCATATTACCCTTGTAATTAGGTTTCATGCGCCTTGAATGGACCGTAAGACTGACCACCTTTCCCGTAATTATGAGCGATCATGAAATTGATTCCTCTGACCCTATCACCCAAAACTAACGGAAGGTAGCAATACGAAACTATGGTCAAGATTTCCAGTGATATAATACTCGACCCTAAATGTAATCCATGTAAATAGATTCTCGGGAAGGGTTTAATAAGGTCAAACTTCATTTTGGGTGAACAGTTCAAAGCCTAAATCATCACAATGTGGCAAAGGGGGGATGAAACTTTATACTGGGAGGTTATAATTATTGAAAATTATTGCAACGGAGAGCAAAAGCGCATTTGAGAAGAGAATATAGAAGTCTAGGTATTTATTTATTAAATTTATTTATATAAACCCTTTATAAATACGACCAATATGTATATACAAATGCAAAATGTAATAAAAATGTGATATGAATAAATGAAAAATTAATAATTTGTAAAAACAGAATATAAATAAGTACATGTATGTCAATATATATGTATATTAATGAATGCATCACAAGTGCCCTCACTCAACACGGATTTTCTAGCAAGTCGGGTCAAGTTCACAGACATGGATCGATCCTAATTGTATCGCTTAAAACTGTGTATAATAAAATAGTATACAGTATGATTAATAAAATCTATATACATTATGTTACTTTTTTTTTTTTTTATAAAAAAAGAAATATTTGCGTTCTTATGATTTACCCAAATATTTAATTTTGAGGGCCATTTTCAACGAGTTGTAAATAACTCACTATTAGAAAATGGAATCAAGTTGGGGTAGAGTGGGATTCGAACCACGGACCTTCGGTCCGTGAGTCCGAGACACCAGCCACAGGACCACAACCCGATTTACACAACTTATTTATATATACGCCCAATGGGCATTTTTAAGGTCATATTTAAACAAAGCAAATTATTCTAAAGGAAAGTAGAAATACACAATGCTATATAGTTGACTTGGTGAGAGTGGAAGCAAGAGAGAAGTGTTATTATTCAGTGTTTGCAAATGCAAATATTTATTTACATTTTTTAAACATTTTTTTTTGCACCACTACAGGCCAGGAGACCTAATTACAGTGGTGAATTACATCACAGAGCACCCAGGCTTGAGAAAAATCCAATTTTTAATTTATGTGTTCTCACCGGGAATCGAACCCGGAACCTTCCGTGCGTGAATCAAGCGTCTTGATCACTACACCACGGAGGCCACCATATATATTTATAGTACATAAGGACGGGCATATTGCCATTTCTTCCTACTAACGCCAACCGATCAATTTGAGAAAATCAGTGAATGATCATATGTGTTGGCCTCGTGGTAAAATGTAATGCACACCTGAACACTTACTCCTACACCAATACGCATAAGCACACATCTACACTTACTCTCATACAAATGCACGTAAACACACCCTTTTGTGAATGGACCGCCACTTACGTTTATCCTGATATACATTCCTAGCCTCTTCCACATTCATACATCTTGTCATACATGCCCTTCGGTTCTGTCTGCTTTTGACGTGACCAGATTTAAGATTTCGGTTTATCTGATCATGCCAAGTCTTCCTTGGTCGTCCTCGTCACCGTTCATTTTTGCCATGTATACTTGTTTTACCATTCTTTCGCCATCCATTCGTTCTACGTTACCAAACCATATCAGAGACCCTTTCTTAATATTATCAATTAAACTTGACTCAGGTTTACACTCTCGCCTGATTTCATCATTCGTAACCCTGTCATACATTGATTTTCCACACATCAAGAGATTGCATTTCAGTTCGTTTATTAAGTTTTGAAAAAGAAAATTATGTTGTCGCACTTTGTACTTTGATTAAGCGTTTGCAACAAAACGGATCAAATTGATTTTCAGCAAATCGAAAATAAAAACAACGTAAAAAAATCTTCCCATTAACTAGAGAACACTTTACATAGAATTAAATATTTATATCGATACAAACAGATTTTTTCTATTGGCCGACACATATTTCACAGGATCAGCAGCGACATTAATAATTCTAGACCAGATGAGATTTCTCGAGTATTGAAGGATGTGTTTAAAGATTCAATCAGAGAGCGATTTTTCCCTTAAGCCGCCAATTTTAGGGTTCAGAAAATGGAAAAACTGACAGCAGGTTCGATTTCCAAGGAATCGTTTCAGTTTTTTCAAACTATTTGCGTAACACGCGCTTTCGGGGATTTTATTTTTAGTCTCGAAAAATCGGCATGGCAATCTCGAAAGTTTTATCAAATGTTTAATAGCTATTTATTTAATGTGTTACACTTTAAAACTGTTTTATTTTTTAAAATTTACGTTTTCACATTTGAAAAAAATATTTTAAAATAATTGTTGGTTTAACATCAAACATTTATTTATAATACTCGTACATACGACCTAAGCCAATTACAACAGTTACATAAAGGAAACTGAATAAAAAGAACATAAAAATTTGTCGCAAAGACAAACGTGGGGAGTAAAATTTGAATTTTTATTTACATAATTCTTCTGTACATGTGATGTCACTGAACTACTCCTAAACGACTTAACCGATTTACGTGCAATTTTCAGCGAAATGTAAATCTTTGCGCTGCGCGTGTTCGTAGATGTTAAAATCTTCAATCCAATCTAAAAAAGTTAAAAGCATTTATGTTTTATTCATTGACCTACCAGGATTGCATCTAACGAGAATGCATATACAACAAAACAGAAGGATGTTGTTTATGACTTTTCTTCAATAACATGTATTCCCGTATTTTCTCCCTTGATTGTGGCACTATAGCAGTAATTTTTGCATAATTTTGATTTGAGCACGACGAAGACTCTAAACCAATTACACGAGGAGATAAAACAAATAACTAACCCTTTTTACCAATATATAAATAGCTCAAAAAGGGAAAAATAAATAACGTGTGTCCATATTTCTTTATTAATCTGGTTCTTGGAAAAAAAAAAATTAACCATTTTTTTTAAAGCTTTGAAGTTTTTTTCTGTGCGTTTGAGTTGGTTTCTGGATAGTTAAGATTCATAATCAAACCCGGTAGAAGGAAAATTTCGAAAAAAACGTTTGCGGAACTAGCTAATAGCAGGCAAGCCAACGTTCAGGCAGGACAACGTCTGTGGGGTCCGCTAATATACAGTATATTCTTAAACACGATAAATATATAAGACTTTGAGCTAAACCATGCTAATCCACCTTCATTCCACACTGTTGTAGTGGCGAAGAGATCTTAGAAAAACCGGAAGGTTCATCCAAGAATTTATTTAATTTAATTTAATAATAAAATAATTTCAAGGTGTATGACAAATTGACTAATCTACACATTTTGGAGATTGTGACATAAAAACAGAAGCTACAATAAGAAGATTTAAATATTAGATTTTTACTTCTGTAGATCAATCACAAATAACCATCGACGTGCTAATAAGCGACGTGATAACAATTTCTCACCATGGTTGTTTATCGTATTTGCGATCACAATGGAGCCTCCGTGAACACCTCAAATTAAATGTCAAAATATTTACGTTTTGCGACGTATAATCCTGCTGCGCAATCACATATTTGAATTTCACCCGTGTAAATATGGTAAATATTTAAAAACTGCTATTTTTATTTATTATTTATCATGCTATTCACTGCATTTAGCCGGCGCGGTGGTTGGCAAGCCAAATGTCAAGAAAAGCAGTCGCCATAGTAATTGTAATTTAATTTTCACTTTTTTGTATTATGTAGATAGAGTAGAGTTTGAACCTCGGACCTCCGGCCCGTGAAACCACAACACTAGCCACGGCACTACAACCCGATTTTTAATTTTAATTCTTAAATTTTAATTACTTTTACAAATTTTGTTCATTTTTTTACTTTAATTCTATTTCTAATACTTCTATTTGTGTTTATTTTCCTTCTCTTTTTTGTACTTTAATTAATAACCTTACATATAATTACTTTATAATATGTAAATTTCACTGGTCCATTAGAATTGTCCAACTGTGTAAAATATAAAACTATGTAACTGTACTGTATGTTTCCTAAATAAAAGAAAATAAAAAATAAATAAACACTCCTTACTGTTTTGCAAATGCAATATCTTGTATTATTTTTTTATAGAAGTCGATTTTTAGCCAGTGAACTGTATTTATTTACGAGGAAAACAAAAAAACAAACCAACACGAGCATTGATTTAGAGATTTCACACGCGTTGACTTATGGGTGGGGATATCTTGGGGTGTTGTTTGATGCTCAGTTATCTTTTAATCTTCATATGGTTAATCTATGTAATGACTCCCTTAAAATGCTTGGTTTTGTTCTTAGAAATGAGGACATTGTATAATTCCTTGGTAAGAAGTCGTTTGGAGTTTAGTTCCATTATTTGGTCGCCACATGAGACTCGGTACTCTTTGATGGTGGAGAGAGTGCATAAAAAATTTCTGCGCTATCTGTACCTAAAAGAGTATGGATATTATCCTTGGCTCTTCCCAACCGACTTTTTACTGGGGATGCTAGGCTATCAGTCATTATGTAGAAGGAGGGATGTTCATTTGGTTGTTTACTTTTTCCAGGTGATCGGTGGTCGCATAAATAACTCAGAAATTTCGATGGATGTAGGTCTGTTCGTACCTGATAACTATCTTCGACAAAGACAGCATCGATTGTTTTACCTACCGCGATGCAGAACCAACCTGCCAATGGTTATGCCGGTTGGTAGAGCAATCTTGCTACTTAATCGCATCGCCTCGGATGTCGACATATTTCACGACAGTGGGCCTTCCCTTAGGAAAGCACTTTCTAACTTTCAATTTTTCTTTTTACATTTTGTTAAATTATTTTAATAACATAACTACCTACTGTAATTTGTGATCTATAATTGTATTTAGAATGAATTGGGTCTTTTTTCTGTAACGTTCTAAATATCTGAATAAATAAATGAAAAATGAAAAATGACTGTGATAACTTTACTATGTTCATTATTGTTCATTGTGGTCGCTCAAATGCTTAGCATGTTTTTAAATACGTAGATAGTTATTTGTGATTGAGCTACTGGTGACATGGTGAGCATTAATTTATTTTCCATTGCTTTTTACTTATAACTTTTATGTACATTAAATAAATAAAAAATCACATTTTTTGTAAAAGGCACCGGTGCCGTTTTTTAAATTAAAGTATGTAAAAAACAGGAATATTGATTTGAAAGTAAATTTGTAACATAAATTATTCGCAGTTTGATCAACGAGTGTGTAATTTGTCCCATAGATCTTTTCAATTTTCTCCCAAGGATTTCACTATAGAAATGTTTATGTACGAGTTGTCACATATCCTTGGACAGAATGGTGACAGCCTTCTAGAGTCGGTGATTGATACGATTCCACTCGCAATACTTGTAACAAATATGTATTCCTTTGTACGGCATACTAAACTGATCAATATGTTATTCCCTAGACTCGAGTCTCCGAGTTTTCTTTACCTATAACTTATAACTGTGTAACCTCTCGAAATCTATATGAAAACGTAAAAATTAATCAATATTGACAAAGATTTTGACAGAGATGAATAGCTCCCTTAAGAGGGGAAAAAGGAATCCCTTTTCTTTGTCCAGGCGGGTGAAGAATACAAAATACAATACTGGACATTAAGAAATTAAGTGAAAATAAGTCTACCCCGTTGTGTAATGGTAATCGCTTTCGCCTACCATTATTTAAGTACTGGGTTTGATTTCTGTCAGGGTACACGTGAAATTTATATATTTTTATATGCAATGTTTATTATTTCGGGAATGGCTCCTGAAGCTTAAGACTGATCACTTTACCTTCATGTAACAGATGATCAAAATAGACTGCATTCGGTTGACTTATTAAGTGCCCTATGCACCATTGGGTACATTGGAGACAGTGATGATAAGAAAGGGAAATTTGACACTGTGTTTTAGGGCTTGATTACGAAAATTATGAGTAACATTCCAAATAATAAAAATAATTCCTAATATTTTTTTAATTGAATTATTTTTTAATTATTATAATTTAAAATTGTATACAATCATTAATGCAACGACAAGCATCCCTTACACAAACCCCTACCCACCATCTTCCCTAGTCCGCATCCGGTGCGGATTGCTCCGTTAGTCCACCGCGTTTTTAATAATAATTTAAATCCGAATTTCGGAAAAATTCATAAGGACGTTTTTAAAATGATTATAAAAAAAATATCTGTAGTTTTACGGTGGGGCTCCAAAACCCGTATATATTACTTATAACAAAGCTAAAAAAAAATACATGTGTAAAGTCACTTCGTATGACTCCACTAGTAAAAAAAACACAAAAATATGAAAAGAAAAGTTTTTTTGTTGATAACTCGCTCAATAACCTTTTTGTAAACGGATCCACACGGAAAAAAACCTAAATTAGCATTTTTTCTTTAAAAAAAAAGAAAATAAATATAATATGAAAGTAAACAAAACGTTAAAATATCCTAAATTTGTTTGATAAAATTAAATTAAATTTTATTTTTTGTTGCAATTTAGGCTCTAGCATTTTCTTTGTAGTTACAAACAATGAGTTTTTCCATATGTTTGTAGACAAAATACTGGATTTCCCCTCCTAGAGAGTCATTGAGATCAACAAATCACAACAGAGAACGAGAACATTTTAAAGAATGTAATATGGAAGTATGTGCATTTACAGAGCGTATGACCTGTCATTTGCTGGTTTGAGTGACCACTTCACAAACTGTGTAACGTTCACTATTTTGTCTATGTTTGAACATCCAGTGCTTTTAGTGAAGTTAGAGAAGAAAAAAACGGAGTCGGTGTTCAAAATCTCAGGTCTACAAAAACGTAGAAATAACTTTTACTGCATATCTACGTTTGATTTACTGAATGGCTTAATTGATGTACCATCGTTACCGGAACAAGTGGCATTCAATGTTTTAATCCGCCGGTTGCGAAATAATAATGTGCTGTTCCTCGATCAACACAGCACAAACTATGGCTTGCATGCACCAATGTCCCGATTGTGTCGTACTGTAAATTCGAGACAAGATCTTGATTTTGTTGGTGTAAGTCTTTATGGATTAAAAAAAAAACTATCTTGTTTTGAGGTAGTAATTTTTATTTGTCCTAGCTTTAATTAGTACCTGTATTTATTATTAAAAAAATGTATTTATTTAAGTCGGCATCGTGGTGTAATGGTCAACGCAACCATGTAAGAGGTCTCGGGTTCGATTCCCAACATGGTTGATATGAAATATTATTTAAAAGGATGTTTTTACACTAGAATATTTCATAGTCCCTAGACTGGTACCTGAAGCGTATAACTGATCACCTTACCTTCATGAAACAAAAATGATCAAGGTACGCTGCGATTGGTGTACCAATGCAGTGCCCTATGCACCATTACTTTGCGGAAAGGGAATGATGATGAATTGTATTAAACATTGTTAAAATGGACTCCATAAGACCGAAAAAAATTAAATAAATAATAAAATATTTTCCATCCCTGATGTTCTTTATAGTTGTTTAGAATGAAAAAATATGGGTTATTTAAAGTATTTTCAATTCTCGATCCTAACTGTTTTTATATAAAAACATTGAATTTCATAATAAAGACACAAGCCTCAAAGACGTCGTGAACGCGGTGAAACTTGTCACTAGTTACTCCAAACTTGTAGATGTAAGTATTATTCCTCTTTTATTTCCATAATAAATTAAAACGAACTTTCACTACATAACAATCTTAAATAAAGAATTAACATTGTTTAACATTATGAGACTTATACTTCTTACTAATGCAACAAACAGCATTTTTGGTGGATGAAATAAATGAAGACATTCTAAAACTCTCTTCAATTATGACATGTGAATCCCTAAGTGCTAAAGAGCGCATGGGAAGTTGGGTTTTAACTCTTTTTATGAATAGTTCGAACTAAAAAAGGCTTATAACGAGATCTTTCAAGAGTTAAAAACGGACTCAAATCGATTCCCAAGTAGAATATTTAAATGAAAATTGTCTGAAGAAGCCTTTTTAGTTTAGAAAGAAACTTAAAAAAGAAATAAGAGAGCAAAAAGTAGCTTTTTGTGCAAAAGTTACTTTAGTTCAGATAGTAAAGTAAAATTAAAAGTGGATAAATTATGTAAACAGCATACCTTATTCGTATTTGATAGAACATATGGCATTGTATTTAATTGCGCCACATTAAATTTATTGGATTTATTTGCTGCCTACTGGGCCTTGGTTTGTTGCAATTCTTACTACGAACTACATTTTTGTCTTCGGTCCAACATATTCAATATTCAACATTATTCAAATGTATAAACTAAGATAACAAAATATAATAACCGGAATGTCAGTGTACATGTGCTGAGATTTTTTCACTTCTCACCGCGATCGCGACTCAGCTATTTTTGCGATTAATAATTAAGTTAATCCACTGTTCGTGCAATAATAATAATCAATTAACCACGTCAAGTGCTCCTCCTTTCTGACCTTAGGATCTGATCTGATTCCGACTGCCACGAAACACGTTCCAAACAATAAGGTATTAGAACCCCAGTGCAAGGGAGGAAATTCCATTAATTGTCATAGGGTTAGGTGGCAAAGCATACAGATAACACATTCCACGAAAAAGACAATTTTGAGCGTTCATCTGCCAACGGGCAAGTGGCGCGATCAGTATTGATATTCCAATACTACAAAAGATTAAGAAATATAGCCCCGAAATTTTGGCCAAAATATTAACTCGTTACAGTTTTGTTCCGTACAACCACCCGGCCAGTTATAAAAAATTCTTCGCCAACATTAGATTCAGGTTTTTAGTAAGTCACTCCTCGTCGTTCAATTTAGAAGCCTAACGGCTAATATTGCTAATAAATTCATAATTTAATTCAGGGCGCTAGAACGGCCCCCACTACTTTCATTTTCCATACATTACAAAGTATTAAATGGTACGCAATGAAAATATTTGAATGTTTTACAATCATGTTTATGTGTGTAAACAAATTTGATTTTCAACTCGCGTCTCACCAAAAAGTATATAAACTTAGTTAGTGGTAAAATGACAATGTAAGTTTTAATTTATTAAATTTACGCTGTTCTGGGGCACTAAAATTGAGGCGAATATCATATCGCTTACGTCAGTAGATGAAAATATAAAACACTAGTTTACCTCGCATAAGTTCTGATTTGTTTGTTTCTTAATCCAAGTCACTTCTGGAGTAACCCAGGACACCAAACTCAAGACCTTTCTTTATTATGAGCTATTGTCACGCAACCGCACTTTATTTTTCGTATCATTCAAATCAAAAGCATGTTGTGTTTTTTATTCAAAACATTTATTTGATCAATCACGCATAACTTTTTGGATTTTTATGATGCTTAAGTTAGATTTGAATCTTTTAGAGGTATAAATAAAATAATTTTGTTTTATGAACCACTTTATATTCACACAATCGACTAGTTTCGGCAACTGCACGTTATCCTCTTCAGGGTTATATAATAACTTAACATACTTATTTAAAAAAAATAGTGAATAGATAAGGAAGTGTCGATATGGATAGAGGAGGTGGTAATTATGTTTATGGTGGGGTAGGGAGTTTAAGGTCGGGCTAGATTTTATAGGGAAAATTTAAAAAATAGGGCTTCGACTTAAATTTAACTGATTAATTATAATATCAAAATTTTGTTTGACGGCTTTTTTTATTTCAAGAGTTTCCAAACGGCTACCCCGCCGTGAACACAATTACCTTTACCTCTATTTTTATCGACACCCACTAAACTGCTTAATGTTTCTTTAACATATGTATGTTTAGTTATTATATTACTCTGAAGAGGCCAACGTGTAGTTGCCGAAACTAGTCGTCGGTTGTGTGAGTAAAAAGTGGTTTATAAAACAAATTGATTTTATTTTTACCTCTTAAATATAACAATGAACCGCAAAGTTAGTGCTACAAGTATCCAAAATAGATTTTTATAAATTGAATTTTTTCATTTCATTTCATTCATTTCAAAATCTCGCAACTCGGCGTACCATGTTGGATATGAGCTTTCTCTACAAAATTGTTAATAACGTAATCGATAGCCCAGAAATTGTTAGAGGCTTTTCATATCGAGTCCCTGTCCATAGAACTCGTCAATCTGTACTCTTTGACATTCCTAACTCAATGACTAATTATTAAAAAAATAGCACTCTACAATAAATACAGATTACCTATAATGACAGTTTTAGTGACATCGACATATTACATTGTAAATACCATATTTTTATCAGATATGTTAAAGACATTTTAAATTT